>NC_000076.6:126671749-126966749 GCF_000001635.26 Mus musculus | reverse complement strand
CCCCATGTTTGAGCCTTACCCCACCTGGAAGAGAATGGTCTGAAAATGCCAGCGAGAAAGGGACTAACGCAGGGACAAAGAGGCATCCCTCAGTAAGCAAACGCTGCTGTGCAGACACTCTGAAACAGGCTAGGACAGGGTGATTCGGAATAATGAGGAGCACTCAGTCTGTGTGCAGCAGGAGCATGGACATGACGGAACAGGGTAGGATAACAGCAGGCAGCTCTAGACGTCAGCTTATTTATTTATTATTCATTTATTCCTTCTCCTTTCTTCCCTTCCTTTCTTTTCTTTTTCTCTTTCTTTCCCTCCCTCCCTCCCTCCCTCCCTCCCTCCCTCCCTCCCTCCCTCCCTCCCTCTCTCTCTCTCTCTCTTTCTTTCTTTCTTTCTTTCTTTCTTTCTTTCTTTCTTTCTTTCTCTTTATAGATTTATTTATTTATTTCATGTATGTGAGTACACTGTTGCTGTCTTCAGACACACCAGAAGAGGGCATCAGATCCCATTATAGATAGTTGTGAGTCACCATGTGGTCGCTGGGAATTGAACTCAGGACCTCTGGACTCAGTGCTCTCAAAGGCTGAGCCATCTCTCCAGCCCTTCCCCTTCCATCCTTATTCTATTTTATTTCAGACAGGGTTTTACTATGTAGCTCAGACTGGCCTTGAACACATGATCCTCCTGATACAATTTCCTACATATTATGGTATAATTAATTTGTTAGCTTGTTTTTGAGACAGTCCTGGGTAGCCTAGGCTAGCCCCAAACATGCTATATAGTTGAGGGTTCCTCAGCTCTTTCTGCCTCTGCCCTCCTGAGTGCTGAAGTTATAGGCACGAGCCACTACTTCCGGTTTTATTCAGTGCTGGGCATCAAACCCAGGGCTTTGATAGTAGGCAAGCATTCTCCCAACCGAGCCACCTGCCTGGCCCTGGATGCTTAGTTCTGATAGATGGTTGTCAGAAAGTCCTTCTAAGGAACTCCAAAGATGGAAGTAGCTAACCCACAAAGAACCACACAAAGACTACAGAAGACATTTCAGGAATCGGCCAGCTCCATCCTGCCTAGGGCAGCTGGAGTCCAGTAGCCATTCAAGGAAGGGAAAAAGATGAGGTGGGGTCTGCCATCCCTGCAAGCCAAGTGTGACGGCAGCTGAAGAGTCTGGCTCCCATTTGCCTCCCTGTGATAGATCAAGTTGGGCACGTAGGTGTCCATAACTTTCTAGGGGCTGAAAAGTTTGTATGGAGTATGAGGAGGAGCAGCAGTGTTGAAGGGAGGTACTTGGGGTTAGTAGGTGACCTGTCTCTGGGCTCTAAGCACCAGCTGCCTCCCACCCTCCCTCCCCCACTTTCCATCCATCTAGCCGCACAGCACTTGAGAAAGCTTTCTTCTCAAGCTTCTCCTGCTGGGGTTTGTATAGTGCAGATGCTGTGACTTAAAGGCAGAAGCTGATTCAAGAAGCTTCTAGGGCTGGTGTGCTGGCCCAGCAGGTGACGTCTACCAAGCCAGACCACCCGAGTTCCAGCCCTGTGATGGTGTGTATAAGCTCAGCCCAGAGAGTGGCACTGTTAGGAGGTGTGGCCTCATTGGAGTAGGTGTGTCACTGTGGGTGTGGGCTTTAAGACCCTCATCCTAGCTGCCTGGAAGACAGTCTTCCGCTAGCAGCCTTCAGATGAAGATGGAGAACTCTCAGCTCCTCCTGCACCATGCCTGCCTGGATGCTGCCATGTTCCCACCTTGATGACAATGGACTGAACCTCTGAACCTGTAATCAAGTCCCAATTAAATGTTGTCCTTATAAGAGTTGCCTTGGTCATGGTGTCTGTTCACAGCAGTAAAACCCTAACTAAGACAATCCCCCCAAGACCCCTAGAAGTCACCCTCTGACTTACATATGCTAACATACAAATAAAGGCGCAAATGCTCTCTCTCTCTCTCTCTCTCCCTCTCTCTCTCTCTCTCTCTCTCACACACACACACACACACACACACACACACACACACACACACTAAAAATGAGCTTTCTAGTGAAGATTCCACGGCAGGAACAGAAGACAGCTTGTCACCCACGTTTGGTGGTGCCCACCAGTAATCCCAATGCTTAAGATGTGGAGGCAGGAGAATGAGCAGGTCAAGATTGTCCTCAGCTACCTATGTCTGAGGGTGTGCAAACCCTGTGCAGAGCTGTAGACCACGGGTGGCCATTACACGCTGCTCATGGCGGATAGCTACTGTCTACTGCATTGGTACAACCTGCCAGCTAGCCTCCAGCGCTTCTTCCCTCTTCATCCCCAACTCCTTTCCTCTGCCAGATCCCATTGGTGGAATGGAAAGTCTGTTGTGTGATTTCTGCTCATCCTGGGTGTCTTTCTTCGAGTCTGCTAGGGATGTGGAGGGACCAGTCAACTAGGCGGGATTCTCTTCCTCAAAGGTGATAGTATCAGAGTGGGCTTCATCAAAATCAGACAGTTTGAGGCTCTTCCCAGCACAAGGTCCAGATTTTGGGTGCTCCTGTAGCCGAACAGGAAGACATTGTGACTCTCTCGTGCCGGGCCCATCAACACTTATATTTTTCTATTCAATTCACAGAACAGTTTTCTGAGGTGCAATTTTCAATTGTTCCAGTTTATAGTTGAGGCAGCTAAGGGATTGTGGTGGTTTGAAGAAGGACGGACCCCATTGGTTCATATATTTGAATGGTCGGTTTCCAATTGGTGAACTGTATGTTTACGAAGGATTAGTAGGTGTGGCCTTTTTGGGGGCGGTACTTGCTTCACTCCAGTAGGTTTCGAGGTTTCAAAAGCTCATACCAGGCCCACTCATGCCCTCTCTCTGCCTGCTGCCTGCTTCCTGCTGCCAAGATGTAAACTCTTAGCTTGCACAGTCCAGCGGCATCCCTACCTGTCTGTCTGTCTGTTCCTTGCCATTGTGGTCACGGACTAACCACCTGAAACTGTAAACGAGTCAGTGAGTGGCATCCCTCCATGGCCTCTTGATTGGTTCTTGCTTCCAGGTTCCTGCCCTGATGAAGTAACATGTCATTGTGAGTAAAATAGACTCTCTCCTTCTCAACTGCTTTTGGTCATGGTGTTTCATCACAGCAATAAAAACCCTAACTAGGACAGGCACATAGAGGTAAAAATCTATTGTACTATTCGAACAACCAATAATCAGCGGAGCCAAGGCCCAATGGAACCAGGGCCGACTGACTACATCCTCCATGCACAGGGCCATTGCCTCTGGATCTTCTGTCAACCCACCCTGCGCACTGCCAGATTACTTAATTCTAGGAATTCCCCGCCTCTGCTACAACACAGTAATAGCCGAGCTAGGAGCCATTTTGAGCAAAGATCAACCCCTGCTCCCCACCATGAGAAGGAGGAATTCCAGAAGAGTTCCTGCCACTTTGGCTGGGTTTTTTTTTTTTTTTTTTTTCTTCTTCTTCCTTGAATGCTTCCCAGACATATCAAGCCTTTGGTTTGCCAAGCGCCTGTTGTTGCAACGAACACCAGAGTCAGCCGTTAGCCAGAATCCTGCCTGAATCTGTGACCCTGAGCTCAGAGGCCAGCTCTCTGACCGAGGACACGGCTGGGGTGGATTTCCTTGGGACTATGAAGTTCCCTGGGCCTCAACCATAAAAAGCTCCGGCAGGATCCACACTCTTTCTGGTGAAGACTAGGGAAGCAGTGTGCAGGAAGGAAGAACCAAACTAAAACAGCTCCTCCTTGCCTCTCTGGATTTTCTTCCAAAATGCTGTCAGCATTGCCAGTTGGAAAATATTCTTCTCCCTCCCTTTGTCTTCTTTCTTATTAAAAAAAAAAAAAAAAGCCATCTGGTGTCAAATTCACTCCTGGCACATCATAAAGGGTAGCACTAAAAATGTCCCTGAAAAACTAAAGCAAAACCACAGCCTTACAACATGAATTTAATCGCAGCATCCCATAATTTCAGAGTTGCTAGGAGCCCAGAGATCAAACAGGAAGAAACGGAGGTTGAGAGCCATTCGATCACTCAAACCGATTTATTGTGCACCTACTATATTAAAAACCATTCTCCGCATTCTGGGTGCTAGAGATAGATGGTTAGCTGGAAGCCACAGCAATCTGCTGCCTGCAGGTTCTCAGTGGGAGGTTCCTGCCTGGGTCCGGAGCCTGAGGCAGGAGCCAAGTCCTGGTTCGGTGACAGCACCAAGCTGTGCGCACATCTTTTGCTGTTTGTGTTCTCATCCAGGAGCTGCCATTAGCTGAGGTCTGCAGTCGGTCCCCCTGCAGTCCCTCCCAGGCCCAGTTGTCACCTCCCGAGCTTCCTCTGGCTTCAGCTTTAACTCCACATTCCTCACGGTTGAGCAATTTTCCCTCCCGAGGCTGAGGCCCGGCAAACCCTGCGCTTGGGGGCCCCTCTCAGGATACTGCTTTGGTTTTTGTTGCCTGGGTGGAGAGCACAGTTACAAGCCCTTCTGAGCCAAAACCTGCCTGCGTGCTGGGACTCAGAGTCTGTGTGTGTTTAGGGGTTGTGGGGATGGGGGTGGGGACGGGGACTATGGTGTCCTCCCTTTCCTGTGGCTTTGGGTCAGACTCTGACCTTGACCTTGTAATTGTTATAATTGTCAGACTAAAGCCCGCCCATACTGGGGTGCTGGGTGAACCCCGAATGATTGTTTGCCTGTTTTCTGCTCCAGTCCTCTTTGACAGCCAACACCAGAAAGGGGCTGCCAACCCACTCCTTGGGGGGGTCTAAATCCAGTCACGTGACAGCAAATCTGTCATCCTTTGAGCATGCGCCCTCGTGCCTTTGAGCATGCGCCTTCAGCCTATCTGGAAGAACCTTGGTTTCTAGTTGCTTGGCTTTTTTCATAAATGAGCCTCTCTGACGCACAGAACCCTGGCAACCCAGAAACGCACCCGGTATGAGCTCTGGAGCCGCCTCAAGCCTCCTGCCTCCCTTCCTGTTCCCACTTTCAGTTCCAGGAGCCCAGCCATGGAGTCTGTGGAGTGGAGTGGGGTTAGAGAAGTGGCTAAAGCCTCGACCTATCAGGCCTAAAGTCCAGAAAGGCGGGGATTTGGCTGGGACACTGCTGTATCCAAGGCTCTCAGAACAATGCTCAGTGGCTAATAGGGGCTCAACAAGTATCTGTTAAGAGGACGAATGAGTATTAGATTATCTTCAGATTCCTAAGAAGTCCGTCCATGGGGCTGGAGAGGTTAGGGTTAGGATTAGGGTTAAGAGCACTTGCTGCTCTTACAGAGGACCTGGGTTTGGTTCTCAGCACCCACATGGTGATTCACAACCATTGGTAACTCAGTGCCTGGGATCTGACACCCTCTTCTGGTCTCCATCAGTACCAGGCATGTGTGTGGTACACATACATAGATGCAATCAAACATATATAATAATATATATAACATATATGCATATGTAATAAAAATATTAAAGAAGAATTAGGTCACAATCTCTTTGCTTTTTGACTTTTTGTTTTGTTTTTGTTTTTTTCTGTGTACCACTGGCAGTCCAATCTGGACTGACCTTGAACTCAGAGCTGGGGTCTGCTTCAGCCTTCTAAGTGCTGGGAATTACAGGCATGGGACACCACTGCCTGGCTGACCTTAAATTTCTAATCCTTACCACCACCTCCTGTCTCTGCTGGGATTCTAAGCCTACATCCACATACTAGCTTTTATGTGGTGCTGAGAATCAAGCATCCTACCAGAACGTTCTCCCAACCTCTCATTTTAGTGAACAAAATTTACATTTTGTAGCAAAGGCAGTATACAGATTTTATGCAAGCTTTTAAGCCAGTTTCCCCAAAGCTAACATCTCACCCAGCCACAGCCTTTCGTCAAAGTGGAGAAACTAACATTGCTACAACACTCCTAGCCAAAATGCAGACTTCATTTGGATTTCAGATTTGCCCATCCGTGTCTGTCTGTTTCAGGATCCACTCAAAGAGACCACTCCTTAATCTCCATGAGAAGAGAACCCCTCTTCCCCAGTTTTCCTTCTCCTCCTCTTGATCCTAGAATCATCATCTGACCCCATATCCCCAGGGGGATAGTTTCTGTGTGGTCACAGCTCCCCAGGGAGTTAGCCTTGAAACTGGAAGTGAGAGGGAGACAATTTGGTTAGTAGCAAAGACACACAATTCGAGTCCTTCTCTCCGGGAGCTCATGTTCTAGAGGGAGTGACGATGGGCCCTATGGGAGCAGACGTGGGCAGTCTATGCACTGCCGCCCGACGGAGCCTGCTGCTGGGACAGTGAGGAACCACAGAGGCAGCTTCTCAGATGAAGTTGTGCCAGAGACTTGAAGGATGGATATTGGAGAGACAGGAGGGAAGGCCACTCCTGGCAGAGTCAATAATAGCAGGTGCAAGGTGCAAGGGTCTTGGAAAGGAGCACGGGGGCAGCAGGGTTTGGGGACAAGAGCTGTCCTTCTGTCCTCAGTGCCATAGGAAGGAAGAGGACAATGGTCAGAGGCAGCCGGAAGCCACTGAGGGCCATGGACCAATGTAATTCGTAGCTTGGCCCTTTGGGCAGTCCTGTTGGGCGTGGCCTGGAGACTAAGGGCAGCTGGGCTTCTGCGTAAGAATCCAGATGAACAGTGGGGCCTGGACCAGAGCAGTAGGGCTAGGAATGGGGACAGATTTTAGGGGATGCAGAGGGTTAGGGTTTAGAGAATGGACTGGGGGAGGGAAGAAGGCTGAGGAGAAAAGGGACCAGAGGAGAAGTGGGGTTCATGGTGCTGTCTTCCTAAATCACCAGAGGAGCATCTTGAGTAGGTGTGGAAATGAGCTTTGGCGCAATGGGCTGGGTCCTGCCTTCATCTCTAAAGGGGGCTGGTCCAAAGGTAGTGAGGGAGAAGCAGAGCCTGCAGCTTCTGGTTCCTGAGATCCTGGTGGGGAGGGAGTGTGGCACTGAGGGAAGAGGCATCTCGGATTAGAGATGGAGATGGAGGCAGAGTTTGGTCCTAGGGAATCAGGAGAAGGCACTAGATCAATTCAGGTGCAGACGCCAGAGCAGCGTTCAGTATCCCTCACTAACCTGGATGTAGACAGGGAAAACCATGGGATTCTGGGAACTCTGAGGGCTGAGGAGGTGAACAAGGCTCGTGATGTCAACTTTAGGCATCTCAAAGCCCGCTAGAACCGGAAGTTTGATCTGGAGCTGCTGTCTTGTGTCTGATATGGGAAGCGCCCAAGTGCCTGCAAACACCTGTCCAGGAAGAGATCTAGAACAGAAAAGAAGTCTACCACTACCCCATGCAGAACGTCAGACTCTTTGCTGAGTGGTATTGGTGCAATGAAGGGCTTGAGACTGCACCCTACGTACAGGCTAACAAATTAGCTCACCCGTATCATGGCTGCAGGTAGATCAGAGCCTCCGGGTGGGATGAAGGCCTTTTGCTGCTCACTGCAGTGGAGCAAGTGTCCAGGTCCTCACAGGGCTTTACCAAAGGACCAAGCGTTGCATGCACAGAAAGGATTGCGTTTCAAGGGGGATCCCTAAGAAGGAAACCCTAAAACTTTGATGTTAAACAGGTGCCTATTTCCCGGCAGGGCATCATGGCCTGCTGTTGTGTTCTCCTTAGCTTCCATGTTTGTTATGTCCTGAAAATGATTGTCTGGAAAAAAAGACTCTCCAGGGATGTAGGAACCAAAGAAAATATCTCCCCCACTCCTCCAAAACCATATGGTTATAGAAAATCAACATTATATTTCCCTACCCTTCTTGCAGTCAAGTGTAGCCATATAATATCTGTGTGTGTGTGTGTGTGTGTCTGTGTCTCTATGTCTCTCTCTGTCTCTCTCTCTCAATGGTTTTTCTGTGTAGCCCTAGCTCTCCTGGAACTCACTCTGTAGACCAGATTTGTCTAGAACTCCGAGATCCTCCTGCCTCTGCCTCCCAAGTGCAGGGATTTGAAGGCGTGTGCCACCACTGCCTGCTCACGTTGCCATTTCCTAAGCTTTGGGGAAAATATCAATGGCTGGCGTGCACCACAGACACCTTTGTCCCATCTCCTTTTGGGTTGATGCTTGGATGCAGGTTGTGATGTTGGTGAGAGTGATATATATGCCAAGGACTAAGAACGGCAGAGCAGCAAGTGGCCTAGGCTTCTGACGGTGGTGGCAGTGACAAACTAGAGTCATAGCTGTGTGCTGTAACCTTTGCGCTTCTTTTCGTGACAGAGAAGGAAACTTCCATCTTGTCTTAACTTGTAAAATTTGTTTGCCAGAACTTAGTACTAGCTGACATTGAGCTTGAGCAGAGCAAGGGAGACTGGTAAAGGATTAAAGTCACCAGCTGAGAGAGCCTGGGGAGCCTCTCCCCCCCTCCCCTCCCCTCCCCTCCCCTCCCCTCCCCTCCTCCCCTCCCCTCCACTCCTCCCCTCCCCTCCACTCCACTCCTCCCCTCCCCTCTACTCCCCTCTCCTCTCCCCTCCACTCCTCCCCTCCCCTCCCCTCCCCTCCCCTCCACTCCTCCCCTCCCCTCCACTCCCCTCTCCTCTCCCCTCCACTCCTCCCCTCCCCTCCCCTCCCCTCCCCTCCCCTCCCCTCCCCTCTCCTCTCCCCTCCACTCCTCCCCTCTCCTCCCCTCCCCTCCCCCAGCCCTACCTTAGCTTCAGCTCCACAAGGGAGGGGTACAAGACGAGAGTCATCTCTGGCTTGCTCACCACCCACAGGCGATGCCCATTCACAAGGGAGCCTGGCTGGCCACACGACCAGCAAGATCCATTTGAAGGCGGCAAGCAACAAGCTGGCCCCATTCACAAACCCTGTCCTCCTTTGAAAACCAATCAGCACGTGAAGCGTGACTGGGTGGTGGCCAGCGTCGGCCCATCTGTCACGCCCTTTCATAGAGCGGGGCAACAGCAGCGGGCCTGGGATGAGCCTGCCCCTTTCCCTTTGAACCTCGGGGACACGCGGTGTAAGGAGATCACAGCGCCTGCTGAATTATTCAGAACTGCCCAGTGTCCGTTTTATTATAAACATGCAGATTGCTTCAGGTTCCAAACCTGGGTCAGGCATCTCCCCCCAGGAGTAGGCTTTGTGCTTGTGATTTCCTGGGGCTCTGTGGCCTGATTTCCCTGGCACCGTTTCCCCAGCGAGTCTTTGGGCCTCGTTCTTCATGTAGCAACCGTTCTGGTGGCCCACCCCACGCAGAGCTTTCCTTCCTTCCCACTGCCTCATGTCACTTCAGCCAGTGACATCACCCTCGTCTAACGCTAATAACAACACCCTCCGGCTTCTGTGGCCTCAGCAGTGTAAGCTGGCTGCCAGCTAGGTCTCCTCTGCAAGCCCCTACTCAGCCCTCTGCCGCCTCCCGAGCCACAGCTCCTGACTGCTCCCTGGGGGGTGGAGGGGTGGGGTAGAGCATCCCCCCCATCCCCAGCTGGTAATGAAGGCATGATGGTAACGCACAGTTTAAGAGTAATGGAATGCGGTGATATTTCGGGCCTGACAGACCTATTTCTGGCAGCCTTAGAATTAAAGTGCGAAGCTTTGTGTAGCAGCTGCTACTAGGAACCTTCAGAGTTCTTCTAAAGCTATGAATAAGCTTGCTCAGGGCTTCAGCTCCGATGATCGCTGTGGCTATTTATCCTGCTGCCGCTGCTCTTGCCGCGCCGTTTCTATTTGAAATTTTAGAGCCGTTAGATGAAGGGAACACAGCAGCCAGTGCAGAGCACACAAGATGGCCCAGTGGGGGAGAATGTCCCCGTTTCTCTCTCCAATTGTCCCTGTGGCTCCAGGGAGGAACCGGTGCTCACAGGGAGCATTGTCTCTGTCTCCCCTCTGACTGGGTTTCTGAATCCTTGTCCCAATGTTACAAGGGGCTCCTGAGAAAATAAGCCACCCCTACCGGCCTCTCTCTTTGTGTGCATTTGTGTGTGCACATGTGCATGCACGTGTGTGTGTGTGTGTGTGTGTGTGTGTGTGTGATGCTAGTTTAGCTTGGTTGGACCCTATGGCAGAAAGGGGTAGGTCACCCTGGGCCTGTTAAGAGCTCTCTCCTGAACTCCAGAAGGAGAGATGGCTTGCTGATTTCCATCTCCTTACACAGCTCTGTCTCTAGGTACTGGCAGGTTGGTGCCATTCATGAGAGAAGGCCAGGCAGGGCAGTGAGGAAGCTGGGGGCCATTGTCACCTGGGTGTGAGGAGGCTGGGAGTGCTCACCAGCTGCAGGGCTCAGGACAAGCTACGTTCCCTTTCTGGGCCTTGGTGTTCTCTCCTGAAAGTGGGAACTTGGCACAGCCATGATTTAGGCCACTGTGACATGTTAGGCACTTATAAAAACCACAGTGTCTATTATTATACTCTTTCCCTCCCTTTCCCTTCTCTCTCTTGCTCTGGTCCTGCTCACTCTGGCTCCCGCTCGAATCAGAGCCTGCTCACTCAGGGCCCAAAGGTTCTTTATTTATTTCTCATTATGGATGGTTGTGAGCCAACATGTGGTTGCTGGGATTTGAACTCACGACCTCCAGAAGAGCAGTCAGTGCTCTTAACCTTTAAGCCATCTCTCCAGCTCCACAATGTCTATTATTAAAATTGAAGTTATTCAGGGACTCAGGAGAGCTAGGCTCCCTTCTGGTGTCATCTGTTCTGGGCCAGGAGAAGATCTCAGAAAGACTAGATCCGGACTCAAGCTCCTGGTTTTGTGAGGTTGGCAGGTTGTGTCACACCACCAGGTCTCAGGTTCTTCTTTGGAATAAGTACTCCTCTTGAAGGGTCATGGGGCGGACCTAACAACCCACATCCAGGGCTGCATGGGAGGGCTCCCTGGGGGAAGTGTTTGCCGCCCAAGCATGAAGACTTGCAATCAGGTCTCGGGCACCTGTGTGAAAAGCTGGTGTGCGTCTGTAATCCCACTGCTGGCAGGTAGAGACGGGGGACCCTGAAACTCTGACCAGCCAATGCAGCCAAGTCAGTGAGTTCTAGATTCAGTGAGGAGACACTGTCTTAGATCATAAAGTTGAGGGCTGGAGAGATGGCTCAGCGGTTAAGAGCACTGGCTGCTGCTCTTCCAGAGAACCTGGGTTCAATTCTTAGCATCCATGTGACGGCTTACAGCCATCTGTAAACTCCAGTTCCAAGAGATCCTGTGCCCTCTTCTGGCCTCTGGAAGCACCAGGAATTCATAGGATGCGCTGTACACAGGATTCATGATGTGAATGCAGGGAAAGCAACCTAACTTATAACATTTTTTTAGAAAGGTAGAAGGATGGAAGTACATCCATACTCTGGCCTCTTTACACTCGATTAGGATGCTCGCCTCTCCTGTCTCACGCATGCATGCATATATGCAGGAATAATAAATGAAATTTTAAAAATGATGGTTTATAAATAATTGTTGGGGGGGCGCAGGTAGAGAGATGGCTCAGTTGGTAAAGTGCTTGGTGGAAAGCTTGACAACCTGAGTTCAGTTCCCACTGTGTGTGGTGTGTGTGTGTGTGAGTGTGTGTGGAGTGGTCTGTATATGTGTTTGTTGTGTGTTTATGTATGTGTGTGTGCATGGTGTGTGTAGAGTGGTGTGTGTGGTGTGGTATGTGTATGTGTGTGGTGTGTGAGGATGTGTGTGTGTGTGTATATGTGTGTGTGGTGTGTGTGTAGTGTGTGTCTGTGTGTATATTTGGGTGTATATGTGGGTGTGTATTTCTGTGTGTGCAGTGTGTATGTGTGTGTATGAAGTGGCATATGTATGTGTGTGTGGTGTATGTGTGTATGATGTGTGTGTGTGTGCACGCTCTGGCAGTGATGATCCCAGAGCTGGGAAGGAAGAGACAAATGGGTCCCCGAGACTCAGTGGTCAGCCAGCCCACCCTGCTTGCTAAGTTCTGGGTCGCTGAGAAACCTTGTTTCAAAAGCTAATGCAGATGCCACTTGAGGATTGACAGCACAGCTTCCACATACAGCGCGCACACACAGATAACATGAGTGTAGAAAAGAATTTAAAGAATTTAAAGAGGGAAGTTTTAGATTCTGTTACCAGTTTACAGGAAATACAGGAAGAAGGTAAACATGCTAACTGACACTGGGGGCTGGGGTCCTGTCAGTAAGATTTTGAATTTGGGGGATTCTATATTGTTAGGTTTTGTTTTTTGTTTTTTGTTTTTTTTCTGAGACAGGGTTTCTCTGTGTAGCCCTGGCTGTCCTGGAACTCACTTTGTAGACCAGGCTGGCCTCAAACTCAGAAATCTGCCTGCCTCTGCCTCCCAAGTGCTGGGATTAAAGGCGTGCGCCACCACCGCTCAGCTATATTGTTAGCTTTTAAGTGAAATAATAGTAGAGATTTTAATCTTTTGGGACACATACTAAAGAAACTACAGTTTGAGATAATGGAGATTTGCTTCGAGGATTTCGTGGTGTGTAGGGTATGTGGATGCGTTAGCCATGTATGGCTAAAGGTTGCGTGACATGATATTATTGTTTACTAAGCAATCTCTCTACTCTTGTTCATGTTTGAATATTTCCACAAAAGTAAGATGGTGGGACTGGTGAGATGGCTCAGTGGTTAAGAGCTCCGACTGCTCTTCCGAAGGTCCCGAGTTCAAATCCCAGCAACCACATGGTGGCTCACAACCATCCATAATGAAATCTGATGCCCTCTTCTGGAGTGTCTGAAGACAGCTACAGTGTACTTACATATAATAAATAAATAAACCTTAAAAATAAAATGTCCATAAACATGTTTAAAAAAAAGTAAGAAGGTGCATGGAATAACAGTCCTTTTCTTTTTATTTACTTATTTTTTTAAAAGGTTTATTTATTTATTTATATGAGTACATTGTAGCTGTTTTCAGACACACCAGAAGAGGGCGTCAGATCCCATTACAGATGGTTGTGAGCCACCATGTGGTTGCTGAGAATTGAACTCAGGACCTCTGGAAGAGCAGTCAGTGCTCTTAACCACTGAGCCATCTCTCCAACCCTGAGAGCAGTCCTTTTCAGGTGGAAGGCCCTTCAGCCTGTCTCCTCTGAGGTACTTTCTTAGACTCCTCTTGCTTACTGCTTGCCTGGACTCCTGCAACAACCGTGGTCTCCCTGCCCTTCTAACCTTCCCGTTGTGTGCCAAAATTATCCTCCTAAAACACAAACAGGTTTTTATTATTTTCCTGCTTAAAGCTCCTCTGGTGACTTCCTGTTGCCAAGAATCTATTAGACTATAAAATGTTTCCTATGTAATTCAAAGTCCTTCCTTTCCAATGTAAACTCAGCTCTCCTGCTGGATTCTGAACTCCAAACCAGACCCCAACTCCTGATGAAGAGACTTTGCCAGGTTTGCCAGGTCCTGTGGTGTGTTGGTGACTTCTCTCACAGGATCCTGTCTTCTAGGGAACATTTGTCAAGAGTCAGCCCTCCTTGATGGTCTCAAAAGGGTTTGAGCTGTTAACCAAATATCTCTGCTTCCTTGCTTTCTGACATATGGTCTGATCTGTCTTTCTGGCCCTCTGTTGTTGGATAGAGCCATCTGGCTGGTTTTAACCAGTGGGTTGTGAGTGGAAGCCATACATTTCACTTCAGGGCCAAGAATCCAATTGCTAATTCAAAAATGCTTCCGAGTTCTCTTTTCCTATGACTCAGCGATGGGCAATGTGCAGATAAAGGCTGCTCTACCAGGCTGGGTTCTAGAGTGAGCTTGATGCCAGGAGGTCCTCCTGGGCATCTGTGCAGGCTGGGCTGCGTGGGGCAAACCAATCTGGGCAGTTTTTTGTTTCTCCAGTATTATCTAGTCTATGTTAGCTAAGTCTTCCTTGGAGTTGGAACAGGGCAAGCTAGCCTCTGCTCTTTCATTCGGTTATAAACTGTATCTAGATCACACATCCTTCAGGTGACAGTGGCTACATGTGTTCTTTCATTCTGAGACCAGACTCCTGCTCCTATCTTCCCGCCTGGTAGAGCGGAAGTACAAACTGTATGTACCCATAGCTATTATGTGTACATAAATGTGTAGGGTTGAAATGTGCATTTTTATTTGGGAAGAGGAAGGGGGCAGGAGGAGTTGAGGGTGGGGGTTGGGAGTAGATATAACTTAAATACATTGTAAACATGCAAGAAAGTATGTAACAGTCTAGTATAAAAATCTAATAAAGAAAAAAAAGAAATGTGTTTTTTTCTATGACTTTTAATTATTTGTAGATGTGTTTGTCTGCAGGTGGATATGTACCTGTGTGTGCAGTGCCTGCAGAGGCCAGGAGAGGGAGCTCCAAGTGACAGTAACAGGTGTTTCTCTGTCCAGTTCTGTCCTTGCTGGACCTGTCCATGATACCCTGTTTTCACAATCTAATCTCTCCTGGCCACTTCTTCATCCCCTGCTTGTCCTGCTCGCTGGTCACACCTTCCTTGTTTCCTTCCCAGCCTCCTCTTCCTTCCTCTTCATGATGATCTTTTAGATTCTATTCTAGTCTTCCCTCTCCCTGGGCAGACCATTCCATGAAATTGTTCCTATCCCCAGTCCCCAGTCCCAGCTCTCTCCTGAGCCCTGAATGCTATGCTATTCATCTATCTATCTATCTATCATCTATCTATCTATCTATCTATCTATCTATCTATCTATCATCTATCTGTCTATCATCTATCTATCTATCTATCTATCTATCTATCTATCTATCTATCTACCTACCTACCTATCTGCATATGTATGCATCTATCTATCAATGTATCTATGTATAAATCTATCTATGTGTCTATCTACATATGTATGTTATTTATCAGTGTATCTATGTATGTATGTCTGTATCTATCTACATGTGTATGCATGTATCTATCCATGTATCTATCTACATATGTATGTGTGTATGTATCTATCAATGTATCTATGTACATATATATTTATGTATCTATGTATCTATCTATCTTCTCTCTATCTACTTGCCATCTACCTACCTATCTATCTGCATACTTACCTAAAGTGGAAACTTGAATGATTTTTTTGAAAATCAGTTGTGTTGGAAGGTGTTTTGCTAGGGCAAACATGTGAAGAAGTGTTTTTCTGAAGTGGACACAGGTGAAAGACTAAGACAGACTCAGGAAGAAACATTTAGCTAAAGGAACACAGGAGAAAAGATGTTCTACTAAAGCAAGCATGTGGAAGGACACGTGATGAAGGACTTTTCGCTAATGACATGCATGTATTGGTCTGCCTTACATTGTGTAGTTGAGCTGCATTTGTCAGGACTCAGAAAGAAACACACCAAAAAAACTGGTGGTGTGTCACAGTTTCTTGCCGCTTCTGTGGACTCAGGCTGATTGGCAGAGTGAAGTCCTCTGAGACAGACACAGATGCTGAGGCAAGATCGGTGCTGACATGGCCCATGGAGGACATGGGCTGTTTGGAGGGTATAAATAGAACTGAGCTTGGCTTGCTTATAGAGCTAGCTGTGCAACACTTGTTGGTCTTGAGTCTTCGCTGATCTTCACTTCTCTGAGAGACACAGTCGAGAACTTTTCCTGGCATCCCTTTGGGTCCCTTCTGCTGATTTGAGCCGAGGCTGAGGCCTGGCTGTCTCTGCTAGGCTGTGTCACTGCTGTTGCTAGCCCGACTCTGTGAACTAGACTGCTGGCGTGTCTGTGAAGTGTTTGCTAGTGGACCGAGCTGCCGCTGCTGACCTGTAAACTGAACTTTCCAGACAACACGGATGGGAGTTGTTCCAGGGAACCTTTCTAAACAGGTCCACTTCCCCCTCCTGTATCCTTTTTTTTCTCACTACCTCTGGTGGTGGACTACAAGGGACGTTAAAGTGTTTAAGAACCCTCATTAAAAATAATGTTTTTTTAAAAAATAAAGTTACACCTACTTATTTAATTATCTCTTACATCCAACACCTTTTGATTAAAAAGTCAGGATAGGGGATAGAGAAAACAGGAGTTAGTTCACCTTATCTGAGAGCTAGCCAACCTGGAGCTAGTGGATAGGAGCCAAGGAGACAGATCAGATATTTTTAGAGAGTGGTAAGTGTATGCAGTCAGAAGTCAGGTCAGTGTGATAGGGTGTGTGCGTGCCTATGTACGAGTTATCAGGATGACTGCTGCAGCAGGTGACGTTGAGTAGAGATCACACAGCGGCATGTGTCAATCATTACTGTGCAAGGGCACAAGTCACAGAGAACTTTTTTTTTTTTTTTGTGAGACAGAGTTTCTCTGTTTAATGGCCCTGGCTGTCCTGGAACTTGCTTTGCAATGGGATTCAAGGCATGTGCCACTACTCTCACTACTGCCCAGTTGCGTGAGAACTTCCTGACAAGTTTGTTTAAAGAAGAAGGAGGAGGAGGGAGAGGAGGAAGAAAGCCCAGAAGCCCAGTGTGGCTGGGTCAGTGTGAGAGCAAAGGAGTATGGTTGGAGATAAAGTCAGAAATATATCAGGGACTGAGGGCTAAAGAGATGGCTCAGTGGTTAAGGGCACTGACAACCACTTAAGAGGATCCTGGTTCAAATCCCAGCACTCACATGGCAACTCATATCTGTCTGTAACTCCAAGACCTAACACTCTCATACATGCAGGCAAAACAGCAATGCACATAAAATAAAAGTAAATCAATTTAAAAAAATTATCAAGAACCAGTCAAGCAGGTCAAAGGAGTGTCCATTTAACACAAGCCTGGGTCGATGCTTATATAAGCCTCTATACATTTGAGAGCCACTGGGTAGGTAGAGGAGAGAAGAACAACCCTGTGCAAGAGCTATTCTTAAAAACTATTTTGGAAAGTCTAAAACACACTGAAGGGCAGAGCAGAGCTCCAACCTCCTATGCACCCATCACCGGCGTCAACACCACCCACTGTATTTTACAAAGGAAACTGAAAATAGTAGCCAGGCTGTGGGAGGAAATCCAGGGAAACATTGTGTCAATAAAGGATGTCTAGGGGAGAGGGGTCAACGGGGGCAAATAAAGGCTAGAGGTTCTGTAGTCTGAGCGAAGCCAGTGCCTCTGCAAATGTCATATCGCTGCGGTGACTCGTTATAGGGAAGGGGGCCGTGGGAGCTCCCCCTCAGCCTGCTTCTCTGTTTTCCTTTGTCAAAGTGTCTTCTGTGTATCTTGTGGGGGATGAAAACGGAGCCTGAGACTGGAGTTCAGACAGTCCATCTGGGAGGAGGTCTTGGGAAGCTGAGATGAGGGCGCAAGGAAGCAGGCAAGTGGGAAACACATGAGGGGTGTGGTGTTGAGCTCTGGGCAGCTGGGTGGGCACCGAGGAGCTGACTGGAAGCATCTCAGCATCTGAAGAGTAGGAGCCTAGCCCAGGGTTCCTCATGCTATTTCTCAGGACTGTGCTGGGCACAGGATGGCTCGGCTGCCCTTCGTGGAGGCTGAGTGAGTTTCTCAGGCTCCATCCAAGTGTGTGATCCAGCCATGCAGTGTCCACTAAAGAGGGCTGCTGACAGCGCGGTGGTGACGACGACTGTCTTACAGCTGCATGTGACTCTGGTGGGCGAAGACATGGAACGCAAGATTCTTAGGGTGTTCTGTTTGTGACAGGGGCTTCCTTTTGAGTGGCTGGACTGGAATTCACTATGTCAACCAGGCTAGTTTCAAACTTGCAATAGTCCTGCCTCTGTCTTTCAAGTGGTGGAATGATGGGTCTATGCTCAACCATGGTCAGCAAGGCTTACTATGTGCACACTAGAATCTAAACTGCTTTACCGTGTGACACTTGGTTGTAACCTCCACCCCCCACCCCCCAGCCTGAAATCTGGCTGATCAGGTTTGACTGTTATCACCAGGAGATCATCGGGGGTGGAGCCTGCCACCCTATCGTTCTGCCACTCCCACTGCTGCTACCTGCCGCCTAGCTGTTCCAGAGTATTCATGTGGTCACCTGCAGCTGGACTCCAAAGATGATTTGGTGGGAATGGGCCCCTCCCCCTTCTTTATAACCCCGTGTTCCGAATATTAAAATTGAGCTTTGATCAGGATGTTGTCTTAGCTCCGTCTTTCTCGCGCCACCTAGATTCCCTCCAGAATTCTTCCAGATTCCAAGATGCTTTCCAGGCTCGAACCCGGACATGTGAGCCGCTGGCCTGCCCCAACACTTGGTATCCCTGCATTGTCAAGGCCAGGAACACTGAAGTCACTCCTCATCTGTCTCTGCATAGGCGACCACACCTGGAAGACAGTTGAGGCAGTTGTAAACACTAAAAGCTTTGACCCAAGATAGGTTACCAAGCCACTTGTAGTTCAAGGTGCCAGAGAGACCAATGGGGGTCATGTTGAGGGTCACGGAAAGCGTTGAGGAAAAGCACATGCACAGAAATCTGTGAGAAAAGAGTAGCTAGCCAGGCAGAGGTTTGGTGAGAAGGCAAGCACTCATGGAAGCGCTGGGGAAGAGGAACGTGACACATTTAAGGTGCTATTAAAGGTCAGGTTACCTGAAGCATGAGAGAGGAAGAGAAGGAAGATGGTGGTCACACGCCATTGCCATTGTGTAAGGTCCGCTAACAAAAACACTGTATTTACTCCAGTGGGAATGGAAACCACAAGGATTTAAATCAAGACAGTGATGTCATGGAACCTGATCCAGTCTGAGATCAGTTTGGATAAGGTGCAGGAAACAGTTAGTGCCCCTCTGTTGTATTTTATAACAAAGATAGAGAAGAAGGAATAATTTGGTGGAGGCGAGGTTAGGTGTGGGAGAAGCGGGTGGGCCCATGCTGAGGCATCCCTTCCTGCTGAGGGACCAGCCACATGACAGTATAGTATAGAATAGAGTTTATTCAGGGCATGGGGAGGGGAGTTGAGAGAGTAGAAGTGGCAGAGAAAGGCAGAGAGAGAGAGAGAGAGAGAGAGAGAGAGAGAGAGAGAGAGAGAGAGAGAGAGAGGTAGGGGAGTAGAGGGGTAGAGGCTGGCCATGAGCATGTGGAGAGAGGGAGGGATTGTAATGGGGGGAGAGGGGGAGCAGGAACAAGAGGACAGAGCATGAGAGCCAGAAAGCAGAGAGAAGGGGGCCAGCAGCTCCTTTTATAGTGAGTCAGGCACACCTGGCTGTTGCCAGGTAACTGTAGGACAAAGCCTAGACTAACCGCCAACACTCTCTTCCTGCTACTTTGTGGGTTCTTCTTTCTTCTACCTTTCTCTACTCCCTTTCTTCCACCCTTTCAACCCCCTCACACTAGATAAGTGAGAAAAGGATAGAGGGGAATGTTGGACTGTGAAAGGCAATCTGCAGTTTGGTCAAGCCAGGCTTACTCGGGAGACTCAGTAGAAAAAAATCTACAAGGGACCTAACCTTAAGCTATGCTCCCAGACACAAGCGCCTGACACCACATCAACTCCTCAACTCCATAATCTTGTGACTATCAGTCACATAGACAATGTCCCAAGCTCCTGGTATCCAGGCTACAGCCAGGTATGCTCCTCCCAACAGTTACCTGGCAACAGCAAGGTAGCCCAACCCACTATAAAAGGGGCTGCTCGGCCCCTCCTCTCTCTCTTAAGCTCTTGCTCTCTCCTTGTCTCTTACCTCTCACTCTCCTTCTCCCCTTCCCTTCTCCCCTCTCTCCATGTGGCCATGGCTGCCCTCTACTTTTCTTCCCTTCTTCTCTCTCCTCTCTCTGCCTTTCTACAGTAAATACCTTCAAACCATGAACTGTCTCTGCTCATTGAGATCTGTGTTAGAGCAACAGAGCAGGTCTCTCTCTAACAAGCCAAACCTCCCACTGGGAGTCCTTCCTATGCTCCAGCCATGGCCGCCTGTGCTAGCCAGACTCTCATTCCCCCCGCCCCCCCAAGGTAACATGCTAGAGCTCTCCCCCTTTAGCTCCAGGGCCAGAGTCCATCTGAGGGCCCATTCTCAGCTCTCTTGAGACATACAGCAGTCTGGGATGTCTGAGAGTGAGAACCAGTTGTCCTGGACCACTGTGAGGCCCAAGGACCCCAAAACTGGCTCTCCCATGCTACCCAGTGGTCTGTGGTGCCCAAGACTGCACCTTCCCCACCCCATGGAGCAGGGTTGTGTGGCCTGTGAGGCCTGACGCCCGTCCCGGGTGGTTCCGAGGCAGTCTACCCGAGCTCTGGCAGGACGCTGGTCTCTTACCCATTTATTTCCTCATGTGTGGCATCCAACAGGGGAAGATGGTGACATTGTTAGACTACTTCCTGCTGATTAGGGGCATTGAGACCCTTGGGGCAAGTTTGATCTAATGTCTTCTTCTTGTTGTTTCTTCTTTGCATATGGATACTTAACAAATGATGACCAACAGCAACCAACAACCCCTCCTATCAGGGCTCTAGCATTTATCTATCCTCTGAAAATTTCCCAGAATTCCAAGTGTCACACACTTGCAGAAACAGTCTGCAGCTGGCAAAATCACACCCCTGCCAGAGCATGAGGCAAATCATAGTCACCTGCTTCCAGACAATCTGAAGCAGCCCCATATCCCACACCTGGGATTAAAATGAGAACACTTTCTTATAATATTTCTATATTTCTATATTACAAAATTGTCACTATATACCTTGTCAACTTTAATATGTTAGGCTGTACCTGCCCAGTGTCTATTTCCTTAGATCTGGTTTTCCTTTAGAGGACTCATAGCCCCAGCCATACAATTCTGGGGGGACGGCACCTTATCCCCCCTATGCCTATGCTAATCAGGACTGTGGCTGCAGTTGATACATCAGGTCATATGCTTGTCTTTGTTTCAAATCAGTGACAGACTTGAATCTCAGTGAATCTCAGGGTGGTTTGGAAGCTACTCCTTTGAGGTTATGACTGTTCAAGGGGAGAGTTGGGAGCTGTTGAAACGTGGTATTCCGGAGTTCTATGGCTGTGAAGACACTGACCGTGGCAACTTTTATGAAGGAAAGCACTTAACTGGGTCTGGCTTACAGTGTCAGAGGTTTAGTCCATTATCACCATGGCAGGAAGCATGGTGGCACGCAGGCAGACGTGGTGCTGGAGAAGTAGTTGAGAGTTCTACATCCAGACCTGAAGGCAGCAGGAAGAAAGAGAAACACTGGGCCTGGATAGGGTGTTTGAAACCTCAAAGCCCACCCACTTCCTACTAAGACCACACCCACTTCAACAAGGCCACACCCCTTAATTCCCCCTCAAGCAGTGCCACTCTCTGATGGCTAAGCATTCAAATATATGGACCAATGGGAGACGTTCTTTTTCAAACCACCATACATAGTGAGAAAGCAATCAAGAAACAGGGTAGGGAGGGAGGGAGGAGGGGACCTGAGTCTTCCGCGACTCTGTGTGAACTCTTGGGTCAAGCTTGAAGTCACCTCTTTCCTGAACTCCACAGTAAGGTGAGGTGATACGAGCTCTATATTGTTTAAGCTGGTTGAGTTGGGGTTTTGGTTATTCTAGCCTAAATATTCCCAGCGGATGTAGAAACCAGTTCAACTGAGCTAGGCCCTAAAAGCGGAACTGGCTCAGTCAGAAGAGTCAGAACCCAGGGCAGTGAGACCTCGCAGAGGCAAGCAGATCTCTGTGAGTTTGAGGCCAGCCTGGTCTACACAATGAGTACCAGGCCAGCCAGGGCTACATAGAGAGATCCCCCATCTCAGAAACAAACAAACAAACAAACAAACAAACAAACAAAACAAAATGGCTAACATCCTAAAACCTGGAAAAGTCCAGGAACTTGGATTTAAGATGCACTTGTAGGTAGGTATATTGTAGCGTATAGTTTTGTCTACACGGTGGCTTTGGATTCCCTGCTGATTGGACACACACATCCATCTAGGAGCTATCTCAGATCTGCAGATAAAAGACACACACATACATTAGCTCATTTTAAACCTGCCGTATGGCTCAGTGGCTGGGCTCTTCTAAGCCTCCCTTGGCTAGTGTGCCCTACCTTTCACTCCTTGCTCAGTATTCTAAATCTGCCCTCAGCTTAGTTGCATTTCTAATCTCCTGCTTGCTACCCTAGACCCAACTGAGGAAGTAGCCAATGGCCACTCCACCCAAGATCTCACATCCTGGTGGCTCTCTCCCCCTCCCGAGCACGGTGGATCTCCTCTTCCTTTCTCTCCTCTCCCAGCCTAGGGAACCTGGAAGTCCCACCTTTACTGCCCAGCCATTTGGCTGCTAGCATCTTTATTTATTGAATAAAAACCAATCAGGGAACAGGACCTTCAGCATTTACATGCAGATCTCAAATTAGATCAAAGTATTAAGACCACTTCCTCAAAGTATGTGGTCCATCCCGAGGCACTCAAGGAATGTGGTCCATCCTCAGGCATGTGGACGCAGAGAGGAGAACACAACACACGAGACAGACTTGGGTGCCCACGACGCTGCTCCCCATCTCCTTCCTGACACTGTTTGAGAGTCACCTCTAACCAAGGAGACCGTATTCCTGTGACAGATGTGAGAGGCACAGCCTCAGTGGGAGGACAAGATGCGACGCTCTCCCTTCACGTTCCTACAATTCGCTCTGAGGTGTAACTTAGGACTGTGCTTGAAGCTGGGGGTTTGGGAAGACTTCTAAGCCTCATTGCTTAGAGTAGTGGTTCCTAACCTTCCTCACACTGCAACCACTTCATACAGTTCTTTATGTGGTGGTGGCCCCAAACCATACAATTTCATTGCTTCTTCATAACTGTCATTTTGCTATTGTTATGAATCACAATGTAAAGGACTATGAAAGGATCATTTGACCCCACCCCCAAGGGGGTCGAGACCCACAGGTTAAGGACCACTGTATTAGAGGACCAAATAGCACTTTGCTGGCCTGAATGGGGCACACAGAGGATAGCTGTCAGCATCAGGACTACTCCAGATGCAGAGGCCACTTTCATCTGGATTTATATGCTATCATGCAGGCTGCAAGAATATGCCTCAGTGATATTTGGTTTTATATGATAGCTCTTGGAATCATCTAGAAGCAGAGAAGCCTGAAATCAGGGCAGGGAGTCGCACTGCCAGAGAGATGCCATGCTGAGATGAAGACATTGGGCAGGAGATGTTGCAGCTCCCAACATATTTCTCCTTCTCCGTCTCCCAAACAGGATGAGTCAGTCTTCTTAGGGCTGGAATACTAAAGCTCTGGTCCTCATACTTTCAGATCACAAGACGTTCTTTAAAATGCTGCTTCTTGCAGCTGGGGAGATAGCCCAATCAACAAAGTGCTTGAGGAACCATTCTGAGCTGAGCTCAATCACCAACTCATGAGGAAAAAGTACGTGTGCCAGCTAGTCGGTCCAGCGGTGAGGAGACAGAATGTGAATCCATGAAGCTTGTCTGAGAGACCCGGTGTCAAAGGCCGAGGTGAATGCCTCGTGAGAAACAAGCTCTTGATCTCAGGCTTCCACACGTGTGTGCATCCACGCATAAAACGCACCCTTCTGTATACGCGCAAATACAGCTTCTTGGGTTTTATCTCCAAGTTTGATTCCTGCCCTGTAAGATTTGGCTCAGGGATCTGTGTTACTGATCCACACTCCGGGGGCTAGGAAGACTCACCTTGGGAATGATACTTTAGGGCTGTTACATACTCCTTAGTCATAGGTAACAGGATTTGCATTCTGTCCTTGCAGTACTTTTGCTATGTGTAGGGCATAGACTAGGAGTTCGAAAGAACCTAATTTATTAGCCCCCAAAAAGCACGGGTTTCCCCTTGTCGAGGAAATTGCTCTTTGCAAAAGAGACCACCACAGAAAACTGCAACCAACTGAAATGCAGAATTAAAAAGCCCAGTTCTGATCAACCAATCAAAATGCAGAGTTCGGAAGCCCAGTTCTGATGGAGACACCTACAAAGCAACTCCGGCACCTAGAGCTCAGGGAACATTTCAGAAGATGGGATAGAAAGGTTGGATGAACCAGAGGATCAGGGTGTTGGCTGTGAGATTGTGTCTCCTAATGTCAGAAGCTATACCTCTCGGCAACATGGCTGCCCAAGCATGAGCTGAACAAAGGCAACCGCATGCTGAAGTGGATAGGGAAAGAATAGGCTTCAACCCTACACAAAGAACCACAGGCAACTGGGGAAAGCTGAGAGTGGGAGAGAGAGCTGTCCCCAGGGAAGAGCACACGACTTGGTTATCCAATAGCCAACGGTCAGCCCTGAAAACATACACACAAGTAATTTACAGATTGAGTGGGTTACATTTAGGAGTATTTATATATATATGCATGTAACAAAAATTAATGAAAAAAGAGGTGTGGGACTTGAAAGAGAGCTAAGGCAGATATAGTGGAGCACTTGAAGGGAGAAACGATATGATTATATTATAATCTCAACCAAACCAAACCAAGCCAAACAAAAACATAGATTCCTGAGCCCAGGGAATTGGGGAGACATGCAGGCTGCAACGTCAGGGGCTCACCTGCCCTGAGTCTCAGGTCTTCAAGCAGGCTTTTGTTCTACTTTAATGGGGCCACTAGTCCAGCTACAGAGTAGCAACAAGTATGTCTGGGCTCTTCACTTGGTGTCACTGCACAAGCAGGGAATTCTAGGTGTGTGTTTGTGTGCACACATACATGTGTGTATGTGTGCATTGTGTGTGTGTATATTTATGTGCTTCTGTGTGTGAGTATATGTGTGCTTGTATATGTGTATTAGTCAGGGTTCTCTAGAGTCACAGAACTTATGGATAGTCTCTAGATAGTAAAGGAATTTATTGATGACTTACAGTCAGCAGCCCAATTCCCAACAATTGTTCAGTCGCAGCTGTGAATGGAAGTCCAAGGATCTAGCAGTTACTCAGTCTCACGTAGCAAGCAGGCGAAGGAGCAGGAGCAAGAGCTAGACTCCCTTCTTCCAATGTCCTTATATTGTCTCCAGCAGAAGGTGTAGCCCAGATTAAAGGTGTGTTCCGCCATACCTTTAATCCCAGATGAAAGGCGTAGCCCAGATTAAAGGTGTGTTCCTTAAACTCGGAGATTCAATCTTCTGGAATCCATAGCCACTATGGCTTAAGATCTCCAAACCAAGATCCAGATAAGGATCTCCAAGCCTCAAGATAAGGGTCACTGGTGAGCCTTCCAATTCCGGATTGTAGTTCATTCCAAATATTGTCAAGTTGACAACCAGGAATAGCCACTACAATGTGCATGTATATACATGTGCATGAGTGTGTATGTAGGAGTGCTTGTCTATGTGTGTGCACCTATGTGTATGCATGTGTGTATGTGTGTATGTGAAGGGGAATGCGTGTGTATGTATGTGCTTCTGTGTGAGTGTGTATGTGGGCATGTTTGTGCATGTGTGGAAGTGCTTGTGTATATATGTGCTTGTTTGTATGTGCATTTCTGTGTGTGTGTGTGTGTGTGTGTGTATGAGTGTATGTGGGTGTGTGCATGCGAGTATGTGTGTGGAAGTGTGTGTGTATGCATGTGCTTCTGTGCATGTATATGTGTGCTTGTGCGTGCATATATGAATGTGTGCATGAGTGTATGTGTAGGAGTACTTATGTATGTATGTGCTTGTGTGTGCGTGAATATGTGCTCACATGTGTGAGGCATGCATTCATGAGTATGGATGATTTCCAGACTTTTCCACGTAGATTTTCTTCTCTCCGCCACACTCCCTGACAGTGTTTTGAGAGCCTCAGGCAAGCGGGTTTTATTTTCTTGGCACCTTGGGTGTCTCCTGTATCAGCTTCACATGTCCTGGATCAAAGGCTGTGGGACTGTCAAGGTCAGGATATTTAAAGTCACATTCTTGGGAGTTCTCTGCGCGCGGCCAGCTTCACTGGGGTGAGAAGTACAGAGGACAGATGTCACTGTCACTGCTGCTGTGAGTGCTAAAGCCCCAAGCACACACTCAGCACAGGTAGAGCCTCGTTGTTTTATTGAGACAGGGTCTCACTATGTAGCCCTGGTTGTCCTGGAACTCACTCTGTAGACTCTGGCTGCCTATGCCACACCTGGCTTACCGTTTGTTTCTAGCTGGTGATGTCTGAGTGACCACTTATTTCTCTTTATTCTCCTACATATTTAGTTCATCAGCACTTCCTTTATTTATTGACTTACTTACTTATTTTTTCCTATAGGGCATCTCATGGCTCGGGCTGGCTTCAAACCGTGTACCTGAGGATAATCCTGAACTCTGCCTCTGCCTTCTAAGTTCTGGATGACAGGTGTGCACACCATGTCAGGGTTAGCACCTACAATGCCAGATACCAGGATATAAAGAAATATAGATGTGACCCTGGCACCCATGAATTTGGATAGAGAGTGGTTGGTGGAGTCGGTGATGGTTACAGGGTCTTCTAAAAACAGGACCCTGAGCTGAATAGACAGACATACGTAGATGTTACCCAGCAGCCTCCGTTTCTGCCTAAGACAGAATAGCAGAAACGGAATTCACCCTCGATTCTGAAGCAATTAAAAAGTTGTACAAGATCAGCAGGGCACGGCTGTTCACACCCGCAATCTCAGCACTTGAAAGACCCAGAAAGGAGGATTCCCAGGAGTTCAGGCCAACCTTAGCACATAGGATGAGATGTGCTCTCAACAAACAAAGTGCCAACAACCAGACCAAAAAATGTTACATGAACTGAATGGAAGTGTGTCTCTGGGCGCTTCCATGTCAGCAAAACGAGACTGTAACTTAATGGAGACAATCCCGAGGACTTCAATGGAGGGGGTGTGGGTGGAGGGAGTGTGGATGGAGGAGTTGTAGTAGGTGATTAATCCTGCTCAAATCGCCCCAGGGGCAGTGGTGTTCTGGATTCCTGAATGAAAGATGCATGCACACACGTACACAGCCTTATATTTAATATGCTTTAACCAGCTCAATGGCTGGGCCACTCCCAAACATCCCATCCGATATTCCTGAGTTATTACTAAAATCTGTATTCCATCGTCATTGCCTGTGCTTATACTCACACGCAGACACCCCCCACCCACCCACACACACTTAGAAGTAATTAAACATAATACGGGTAAGTCTTTGAGAAGCAGAAAAACATGGGACATTTAGAAAGTGTGAACAGTGATAGATGCTTAATAACATTAAGTAAGTCTTGGGGAAAATAAAGCTGCCCTGTTGTGGGTAATAATTGATGTCAACTGGGGGTTTCTACCCTGCCTTTGATCATTCATTCAGTTCCCTGATAAAAGACACAAAACCTTTATATTTATAATAAGCCTTGATAGCACTAGAGCTGTGCAGATATCAACCCTCTATGCTAGTTTGTCTAGTTCCCTACCAATAACCCTGAGATATGGCTTGCCTTGTTGTGCCTGGGTTGTTCCTACTCCAATTGGCCAGCCCTCATGGGCTTGTTTCTATAATTCACCTACCCCATGGCATCTTCCTTTCTCTTCACCTTCTTCTCCTCCCCCTCGCCCCCCGTGGTTCCTGCCTCAGACCCTAGGCCCAGGAACCAAAATCCTATCTACCTCTCTTCCACCCAGCTATAGGCTGTTGGCATAGTTTTAAATTAAGGAGCAAGGTTACATAGGTTACGAGCATTTCTTCATCTCTGGGGGCAACCAGGCTTTGGGGGCCATATTTAGCATTACAATACATAGCAACAACCCAACCTCAACACTGCCCCACTCAAGACAGCAGAAGGCAGGATGCAGGACGCAGGGACACTGGCTGTAGATTCACTAGTTGTGACTGGTTGGCTTAGCCTCCCTCCTGTGGTGGTTTGAATGTTTGGTCCAGGAAGTGGCAATATTAGGAGGTGTGGCTTTGTTAGAGGAAGTGTGTCACTATGGGGGTGGGCTTCGAGACCTTATTCCTAACTGTCTGGAAGCCAGTCTTTTCTTCTGGATGCAAGTGGATCAAAGATGTAGAACTCTCAGCTCCTTCTCCAGCACCGTGTCTGCCTGCATGCTGCCATGCTTCCCACCATGAGGATAATGATGAGGAGCTTTTGAAAATATAAGCCAGCCCCGGTGAAATGTCTACCTTTATATAAGTTGCCTTGGTCATAGTGTCTCTTCACAGTAATGGAATCCCTAACAAGAAACCTCCTAAATAACAGGTGGAATGTTGCCTGCCCACTCCCCCAACTATAGGCAAAGTAGGAGTGAGAAAGAGAAGTTCACTCAAGGACTACAGACCAAGCCAGATTGGTTTTTAGTTTACCCATCACCAACCAAGGCTGACCAGACAGACACTCTATGTTCTGCCGTGCAATGCCGCCAGTCAGCCGAGGGGCCTCTGCCTTGCTTTACATAGAAATGGAAAACAGGTAAGGTATACCTTTAGTGTCTGTAGCTTCAAGCTCCAGTTCCTGAAGCTAATCACACCAGCTAATCACTGGCTTTCAACCTAGAGGTTTATAGTTGTAGGCCTTGCATAGCAGTGTCAACACCCAGTGGCTAGTGCTAACAGGACTGCTAGCCACCCTTTGTGGCTTTGCATTTCAAACATCACTCTGGAGCTGATCTAGCGGCACCGGCCTCTAGCACTTCCACAGCCATGCCTTGTTGTGGCCCTCTGAACTCTGCATAGTGTAGGAACCCTTTAATCTAACTGCTGCTGCATGAGGCTCCGGCTGGCAGCCCTGAGAGTTGTCTTCTCTTGGGGTGTCCAGCTTAGCCCAAGCTACACACAGGCAATAAAGCACTGACGGCCCTTTACTGAAATGTGGGTTTTAGCCCCAGACAGCAAGTGAGCGGCACTCTGCTTACTCACCTGGTCATGTATGTGCTGTCATGGGTGCAAAGAGGCGTGTCTTTTTGTCTAGACCTGAGACAGATATGGGGGTCTGGGGCGGCCATGGGTGTGGTCATCTGAGTGGGTGTTGGCACAGTCGCTTAAAATGTCATTTGAAGCGCACATGGCCAAAGAAAGGTTTCCTGAAGCAAAATCTGCATTGCAGAAGAAGCTGTGACAGCTGCAGTATCACTGGTCGTGGGAACTGGCGCCCCTCTGGGGGACTGCTCACTGCTGAAGTCTCTCTAGCCTCTGGGGATCACCCTGAGACTTCTGAAGTGGCTTCAACAGCCAAAATGACAGCTCAAATGGGGCAATGGTGGTGCACATCTTTAATCCCAGCACTCAGGAGGCAAAGGCAGGCAGATCTCCGAGTTCGAGGCCAGCCTGGTCTACAGAAAGAGTTCCAGAACAGTCAGGGCTACACAGGGAGACCCTGTCTCAGAAAACAAAACAGGACAAAGCAAGCAAACAAAAGATGACAGCTCAAGTGTAGCCGCCAGTGGTCACAGGTCACTGGCTTCCTGAAAGGAAAGCTGGGGATGGATGGGAAGTAACGAGCCAAGACAAAGTTCTCTGAAGCTCAGCTGCTCAGCAGGTAATGGCTTCCTGCAGTAAGCTACAGACTGGGCAGCGCTATAGACTCCACCCAGGTCAGAAGACTCCACCCTAGGTGGACTAGACGATTGTGACAAACAAGGTCTGATTCAGCCTGCTCAAGGCTGGGGAGGGGGGGGGGGGCGGGGAACCACTCAAGGAAATGGCCACTTGACTGACAGGTCCCTTGCTCCCTGTGAAAATGGTGTTAGGGTCATCGCAGAGATCATTGTCCCAAGGGATGTTCATGGGCTGCAGCAGTAGCATTCACAGGCTTTTGGGACTTGGGGACTTTGAGGCTAAGAGCAATTAGTTGGCCCCTCTTTCTTCTATGGCAGCTGCCCTTGCTGCTGAGCGTGGGGTGGTCTGAGTGCTGTCAAGTGTCCACACTTCCCGTGCTTTAGAGATTCAGTCATGAAAAGAAAAAAGAAAGAAAGAAAGAAAAAAAAAAAGGCCGGGCGTGGTGGCACATGCCTTTAATCCCAGCACTCGGGAGGCAGAGGCAGGCGGATTTCTGAGTTTGAGGCCAGCCTGGTCTACAAAGTGAGTTCCAGGACAGCCAGGGCTACACAGAGAAACCCTGTCTTGAAAAACCAAAAAAAAAAAAAAAAAAAAAAGAAAAAAGAAAAAACAAAACAAAACAAAGGAAGATCTTTTAACAAAGATCTGTCATGAAATTAGCATTCTTTAAATTTGCATTTTTTATCATTTTAAATTAAATGTAGGTGTATGTGTATGTGTGCATGTGCGTGTACATCCCATGTGTCCTCATGTGCATATGCATACATGAGCACAGGTGTCCATTGAGGTCAGAAGCATCAGATCCCTGGAGCCACATGGTGTGGGTGCTGGGAACTGAACTGGGGTCTCTGCAAAAGCAACAGTTGCGCTCAGATGGCAGAGTCACCTCTCTAGCCCTCTAAGTAGTTTTAAGATCACACAGATTCGTTACGCTGCCTCTCTGTAATCGAACATGCTCTTCACAACTGTGTGGCTGAGTTGGCCACGCCTACTGATCTCTGCTCAAAAGAGGTTTATCATGCACTGCTCCCAGCAACTGGGACCCTGGGCTGGAATGGATCTTCCTATGACTCTGGCAGAGACCCTGGGCCACACTAGTTAAATAATAATAATAATAAAAGTCACCCTCTCCCTGAAAGGCTACTAGGCCCCAAGACTGGGGGAAAGTTAACTAAAAGCTACAGCACATCTGTCCTAGACCTGTCTTCGCTGCCTGGATGCCAACGCTGGCCTGTCCAAGACTTATCGCTTCTCCGAGCTATGCTTTCTGTGATGCCAGCCTTCCAGTCTCAGCCTGTGCCTAAGCATGGTCCCCAGCCGCACCCTGGCATGGGGTGGACTTGAGGACGCCCATATGTGAGTCCCAGGCTGGTGGGCATCTGGGTCCCCTCCCAAGGTTCTGGCAGAACACCCTTGAACGATTTAGCCTGAAATAGCACAGGGCCTGCTTTCCTAGTTTTTTTTTTTTTTTCCCTAGGCTTTTGGATGAAATTATATTTTACAAATGACTCATTATTATATTTATAGCTTCAACCCAAATGATTCAAATTGTGGTTTGTCGCCTGCCTCCCTGTCTCTCGGCTCCCCCATCTCGACAGGAAGAAGTGCTGTTTACTGTATGGCCAGGTGTGGCTGCTCAGAGTGGCTTTGCCTCTCCCTGTAATTAAGTTTGCCTAAGCCTTGACAAGCACCCGGGCACATTTAGTTATGTGCAGCCTTTGTTCCGGCATGCTGTTGGGAGACGGTATCTGACATTAACTCTGCTTAGAATCTGCTGTTGTAGGAGGCACATGCGTGGGGGTGGGAACAGTCGGGGGAAATTTGAGGGGGGCGTTGTTCTCAGGGAGGCAGGCTGTGACAGAGGGGGGCTTTGTGAGGGCAGAGACTGGAGTTGCAGTTCCTCAAAGCTCCCTGAGAGAAGGCAGGGTGGGTCTCCACCAGCCGAGGGCCTGGGGGCCTCCAAGGGGGCACGACTCCTCCTGTGAGGAGCAGAGAGGGCAGCTGGGGCAAGAGGGGGCTGTGCCCACATTCCAGGCTGCCAGCCTTGCTGTGGACCCTTTGGAACTCCTCCTGAGGAGACTTCCTCAGCCCTTTCAGAAATGGGGGGCCCTGGAAGTCCCCCTCCCCTTCCACAGAGCTTCAAGCTCCTGGGCCTTTTAGTTCTGCTGCCTTCCCACTCTGCTTTCTTCCTGGTTCCCAAGCTGTGGTAAAGTCGGGCGAGCAAGGTCTTGCTCTCTTACACAGGCCGCCTCTGTGAGACCCGGCGAAGAGGTTTACGGCAATATTTTATTCCCCCAGGTGTCCCTGGGTTCAAAGTCCTCTTGATCTGCCCTTCCTGCATGCAGGGCGAAAGCTCTTACAAAAGGGGAAAGACGGCCATTTTGGAATCACAGTGAGGTTCTCAGAGTTTTACAACAACCCTCTTCTTCTTCTGGGGGGGGTGGTCTTTGAATCTGAGATTCGGTGACCCCCTGGATGCTCCCATGTGAATGGAAGACTTGGGGACCAGGCAGGATCAGCGGGCCACCCTGTAAGGGCGGGGTGGTGCAAAGGCTCCAGGTAGGAGGAGGACACCACAGCCCCTCCCTGGTTAAAGCAAAGGCTGGCTACCAGATGTGTCAGTCTCGTCTTCCGAGCTGAGGCCGATGAGTGGGGGGCTGTGTTGGACGAAGTAGCGGATTGAAGCGGTGCATGGTCCAAGTCTTTGGCCCACACCATGTCCCTAGATCCCCTGTTGGGTTTCTGCTTTTTGGCACAGCCTGGGTGAGTGGGAAGGGGACTCCGAAGGAGATGATGCGGGAATGGGTGTGGCCAAGTATAACGTAATTATTGATGAAGTCAGTACAAAGTTTCAACCAGATGACTTCCATCTGCACGGAGCTGGGGCCCTGAGAGGTGCGGCACAAGTCCTGAGTATTGTGGGCCTGAGGCCAGGAGGAGGCTCAGAACCTTTCTCTGGAAGGCTCCATATTGGCTCTTCAGGGATACCCAGGGCGAGGGGTGATGTTCTGGCGTTCACCTGGGCCGCAGTAATTTGAAATTGTTTCTTGTGTCTGAGGGAAAGAAGGACTTTTATTGAAGAGAGAAGCTGCCGCCTACATCCTGTGGAAACAGCCAAGGCAGTAAATCCAGCCGGTGGGCAGACTGAAGGGCAGCCAACACTGCCAACAGGAGCTATCTTTGGACCACCTTCTCATGAAATTTGTGGACTGGCCACTGGATGCATGGTCGTGACATTTTCCCCCATTAATCTGTTGATGCTCAGCATATTAGAGTGCATTGGGTGTCTCTAGAAGGTGTCACTTCTGACATCACGGTCATCATCACCACCTCCATCATCATCTTTTTAAAAAACCTGCTAAAAGAGTCAATCATGGAGAAATAAGTGTCTTGGTAAAATGAGGGTTTTCTGGCACAGACTAGGAGAAGATGTCCTCCTGTCTCTGCTAGGATGATGGCCGGAGGGTGTTGGCTGAAGTTGTATTTACTGAATGGTGCAGGCTACCTCCTTATTTTCCGGTGGCAGCTTCCTTCTTGGGCTTGAGATATTTCTTGTCTGATCAAGGGAAATGGGAAAGACCAGTTTGCACACGCTCCTCGGAGCACGTTCCCCTCTGTTATCTTGATGGAAGACTGGCCGTTACCGTCCTGGCTCTCTCTATAAGAAGGCTGAGACAGATAAAAATCGCACAGATGATTTTAATGACAGACTTAGGTATAGAACCAACAGCTGACGATACTCCAGCTGTCGCTGCTCTGGGGTTCTGGCGTTTTCCTTAGATCCAAGAAAGGCTCCTGTAGCCATCAGGGCAGGGCTGAGAAGAAGAAGGCAGGCTGCTGGCTCTGAGGCTGGTGAGCTGTTCTTACTTCAGAGACCTGCATGGGGGCGCTTTCGGGGCTGTGCTTTGACTGAGGGTATAGAAGGAAGGCCGCCGTTTGTTGGGTTAATTCCTCTTGGGGCCATGCTGCTGGCTTAGTTTTTAAAGTAGAATAAAGCATGTGTAATATACCACTTACCCTTTCAAGTGCCAGCTTTGGTGACACCATACTGCTCTGTGATATCAGTCACATAACACCGCCCATCCTTTACCTCGCCCCACACCAAAAGTCCAGATCCCCCTCCCCTGGTTCCTCCTGTCCTGAGAGCTTGAGTACTCTAAGAATCTCCTCTGGTGGAGCCATTTATTGTCCTTCTTTGTCTTACATGCTGACTCGCTGACGGAACAACATGGTCCTTCCAACTAAAACAAGGATTCTGATTAGCAAACCTTCAGAAACAAAGGTCTGGTGAGGGGCTTGCCGCCAGCCTCATGACCTGACTTCCATTCTTGTATCCCACAGGGCAGGAGAGAACTGACTCCCGCATGGTGTCCTCTGACCTCCATCTGTGCACTGAGGCACGTGTGTGCACCTCCTAACCCTGACTAAATAAATGTCTTTATTTACTCATTTAGAAACAAATAATAGGCAGGCAATTAGGGGTAGATTTCTTGACCGTTGGTGGTACCAGATGTGAGGGGTTGGGTAGGTCGATAGGAAGATGGTGCTGCCTAGAGCATAAAATGCTTTGTCATTCTAGGGAAAATGCTTTGTCATTCTAGGGAAGAAGCCCACCGCTCTCCCGGAGAACACGTTTCTCTTTGGGGAGTAGGCTGGAATAGGCTATGAAGAACCATTTGTGCAAGGGTTGTTTGTTGTGAGTACATGAGAGCCTCTGGGCATTCTGCAGAAGGAGGAACCCACAGGAACTTGAAGTTGCTCTGTATCTAGAGGAAAAGAAAGAGAAAGAGGCAGAAAATTGAAGGTAGGACTGGGTAGGGGGGCTGGAGAGAGGAGTCATGGTTAGGAGCACTGGTTGCTCTTCCAGAGGACCCAGGTTCAATTCCCAGCACCCATATGGTGGCTCACAACCATCCATAGCAAAAGTTCCAGGGGATCCAATGCCCCCTTCTGGGTTTTCAGGCAGCAGGCATGCAAGTGGTGCACAGGCTAAAAGAATATCATAAAATTAATAAAAGAAAGGGCCGGGCGGTGGTGGCACACGCCTTTAATCCCAGCACTTGGGAGGCAGAGACAGGCAGATTTCTGAGTTCAAGGCCAGCCTGGTCTACAGAGTGAGTTTCGGGACAGCCAGGGCTATACAGAGAAACCCTGTCTTGAAAAACCAAAAACCAAAACAAACAAACAAACAAAAAAACAAAAAAAAAAAAAAACAAAAAAAAGAAAAAAGAGAGAAAGAAAGGAAGAAGAAAGGAAGGAAGGAAGGAAGAAAACATGGGGACCGCAGGGGAAGTTTGAGAAGAGTTTTGGAGGTGTGGAGTCGATACATGTTCAGGAGAATAATCCCATTAGCAGAGTCACCTGTTCTTAGTAGCCACAGACTACAAGGAAAGTCTGCCACTGTGCAGGTTGTTGGGTGTCTGGGAGAAAGCATCAGCGGGGCAGAGCCCAGGGTGCTGAGACAGGACAGGCAGGGCAAGAGCAAGGTCATAAAGGCCAGAGGGGAGAAAGGCAGGAAATCCAAGCCACAGGCCAGTGGGAGTATAAACCTTCTGAGACCCTTGGGGTGGTTTGTGGGGGCAAATTTTGGAAGGTACTGTGAGGTTGTGGGGGTGCAATCATGGAGTTCCTGCAGGGTGGGGCTCCAATCATGTACTAGAATATATTTTTGGCAGGCATGCAGTTAGCTGGAAGGTTTCTTCTTGGAGGCCTCCTGACAAAATCTGGAATAGGCACAGGCTGGGCAGTTTAGGGGGGCCCTCAGCTGAGCTCCCTGCCTGCAGAATTCCTATAAACACAGGGAAGGGTGCTGTTATAAGACACAGATAAAGCTAGAACCAAAACGGAGCCCGGGGAATGTGGGAATGCTTATTTAAAACCAGCTGATCCCTTCTTAGCTATGGGGCTGCAGAGCAGGCACTCTGGGGGGAGTGGAGGGGGCGGGTGTACAGAGCGGCCTGACTTGGAAAGTGACTGTGCCTTGAAATTTTGGGACTGCTTGGTGATTCCTGGCTAGGTCCTGGGCTGAGCGTGGGCTCGGGGTAGAGCCTTTCCTGGAACTGTTGATTCATAATAAGATCTCTGGATCCGCTCCTGCAGCGGTGAGACTGCTATGGGGCTGGCTGGGGACATTCCTTCTGGTCCTTTCTAGCCTTGGTCCAGGAAACTAAGGGGTTGAGTTTGTCTGGTTGGATTCCTGCCCCCACCCCCCTCCTCACACCCACAAGACTCCCTTTCTCTCAGAATCCTCCACTACTTAGACCCTGGAAATGAGACCTGGTAGGGCCCATATTTGGGGAGATTGTCTAATGTATTGGTTGCCACTGGAAACTTGTAAATGAGGGTTCAGGATGCTGGGTCCTGGGCTGGCTGAAGGATGAGCTGTTCAGAAGGTCCATAACCCACACACACACACACACACACACACACACACACACACACACACACACACACATACACACACACACACACACACACACACACACACACACACATACACACAAATGCTGGGAGGGAGGAGTGTCTCCACAGAGTCAGAGGGGAGCCTGCATGGGGCCCGCCTGCTTTCCCCTCTCCTGGGCCTCTCTGCTCTGGGGGAGTTACATGTTCTCTTCCACTTGGAGGCAACTTGGGAAAGAGCAGGGGCCCTTTTAGGGAGAGAGAGGGAAGCAGGCCTGAGATGCCGTGAAAGCCCAATTCTTAGCTTCAGCTTCAGCCCCAGGCCTGATCCACAATCCATTGTCCACTCTGTTACTCACGCTTTCTCAAAGGCTGTTTAGGGGAAATACAGCCTCAGTCTCAGAGCTTTGCTGCTTGGGAGGCTTTGGGGACCCGTTAGTACAGCACCCCCTTTTTACTGGAAGGCTAATTTAAAGCAGTTAGGTTTGGCGGGGCCTGGACTGCTTTTCTCTGCCAAGGCCCCGCGTCCATGGTGAGCAGATCAGACTCGGCAGCCATTGCGTTCCTCGGTGCATTTGAAAAAAGCCTCAGAGATCCCTTTTAAAGGTAGCAGAGCTCGTGGCTTCCTGGGTGTTCTCAGATCAGGCCCTTAATTTGTTTGTTCCTTTAAAATCTTGGCTCGCTGCAGGCTCACAGTCTTCCTCTGAGCACTGTCAGGCTGTGCCTGTGAAGGGCGGAGGGGAGCTTGAAATAGGAGAGATATTTGAATATGGGAAATATTTGAATAGCCCCAAGAATAAGGCAGAGACTGACTGATACGTATAGGAGGGCTCACGGGAGCAGTGGTCAGAATTGTACTTAATGGTGGATGGTGGAGCACCTGCAGTCAGCAAATCTTACAGCAACAGAAGAGACCGGTGGGTGATCCAGGAGGAATCTGTGCAGGGCTAAGGGGGTTCAGCACCCCAGAGATCAGAGGGCAGTTGAGCTGTATGTAAGCTGGGCAAATCCTTGGCTCAGGAAGCTTTGAGAGGAGCAGTCCTGGATGCTGGAAGGCTACACCAGAGAATAGAGAGAGAGGAAGAAGAAGAGGAGGGAGGGAGGGAGAGACAGAGGGTGGGGTGGGGGTGGGGAGAGAACACAAGGTGGGGGGGGGGAGATCCAAGTGGGCCCCAAACTCTCACTTGCTGGCTTTATCATTTGGGGAGGGAATCAGGAGGCTGCCATCTCTGATCTCACTTTCTGGAGAGATCTTTAGGGTACCTCTTATAACCACTGCCCAAACCCTAGGGAGTTAGAGCCTTCTGATAGGATTGGCTCTTGGCAGAAACCATAAGGCACACAGAGCAGGAATGGGGGCAACACCTGCTGGGGGTGGTGGGGTGGGCTGGGAGGGCCTGGGTGGGCTGGCTGCCCAGGGGAGGACAGAAACGTCTTTCTTTGCCTCTTTCTGTGAGGCAGCATCCAGGCTCAGGGAGGGGCTGCCCTTTCATTGGACCCCCACCGTCCAGCTCTGTGCCAAGCACACACACTGGATGAATGGCGTTAGTATTTGAAGGCAAAGTGTGCACATCTAGAACCTTCTGGAATACTGTTACTTACTGTGGTTTTTCTTTGGGTTTTATAGAACAACCCCAAACATTTGCTCACCAGGATGAGTCTGCTTCCCGTGGCAGTCAGGACACCGGGTGCCTTATGAACTCAGCCTAAAGACCCTGCGTGGGGTACAGCAGAGGTGGGAGCGTGGTACAGAAAATTTGCTCAGTTGGCCTCTGGCTGCAGAGGGCAGGCTCCGGCTGACCTAGGCTGGAGTCTGAGGTCATGATCTGTATGTCACCAAGTTGTTCATTAGCATCGCGTTTATTCTGCAGGAGAAGCCACCGATCCTAAAAGTCGTCTATCCCCTGCCAGGGGGAAGTTAAATAGAATAGAGAGGCTGTGGTGCATGTCTGGCCTTGGTTACTTTTCAAAGACCATGGCATCCTTTCTGGGGTCCTTTGGGAGCCGGTCTTTGTGGTTTATGTACTGAGAGATGCCCGTCTTTCCCTCCCTCTCTCTTCTCCCGAGAAAGCCCTCCACTTCTCTTCGGCTTGGTTTTGGATGTGTGTCCTCTCTCCTACTTGCGATTGTGGCCTTGCCCGCCCCTTTCCACGAAGGAGTGACGCCCTTCCTTGTTCTTGGAGCAGTCAGACTGAACTTGCGCGTGGGTGTGGGCTCCACACAGAGACACTGCCTCTCTTTAAGATTTCTCAGGACATCTTTCTTCTTCAGTTTTGTCTGAAAGGGCCACACCAGGGGATTGTTTTGTTTTCTCCCCGAAAGCTGGTGGCCTGGTGGCCCGTTCCCTACCAATCTCAGCTGTGGGAATGGCTTTCATCATGCCCTTTCCCAACCATTTCCCAAAATGCTCTCTCTTCCCCGCCCCCTGCTGGGTGTTTTGGGACACAGAAACCAGTGTGTGGGGCCCGGGTTTTCCTTTTTCTGGGAGAAGTTGCGAACAGCTTCGGTGTCTCAAGCCACACTTTGGCTTGATGGGGGCAGGCCGAGTTGGCTTGGGGACCGAGGTTGTTCTGTGCGACCTCAGTGTCGGGTCGCAGAAGGAGCGGCAGCGCCAGGGGTCTGCGCTCCCTGAGGCTATCTGGGGACCAAACTCCACGGCGCGAGGGGCTGCCGCCGCCCAGGTCCAGCGTCGGAAACAGGGCAGAGCCACCCAGAGGTCCCGGGGCAGCTTTATGCCCAGCGCCCCGCCCGCACCCCACGCCCCTGCAGCCCAGCTCCGGCCGCGCCCCAGCCCTTTGGGACGGGCTCAAAGGCGACGGGCGGGGGCCGGGGAGGAGGCAGCGTTCCTGCAAATCACATGATTTTCCCGCTTATATAAATCACAGCTTGTTTTTCTCAACCGGCTGCAGACTTAAAGGTGCAGTGTCTTCTTTCTCTCCCAAGGGCAGGGGCTCTCCTGGGTGCCTTTGACCAGGGGCAAGCTGGGCAGGAGTGGCCTCAGCTAGGGACTTGTCACACAGTTCAGGGTTTACCCTTGGTCCGTACTTGGGATAGTTCCTTGGGCTGGGGACCAGAGAGAGGCAAGGAAAACGTATCACCAAGTCAGAAACCCTCGCGGGACTGGGGTCTCCTTTCAGAGGTGGGCCAGCAGCCTCTGTGGACAGCAGTGTCTCAGAGCAACCGGCTGAAGCCCCGGGTGCCTGCTTTGGATCCTGAGGGCCTAGGAGAGAACTGGCCTGTGGGAGAATTCTGTTAGCCAGAGTTCTAAAACAGGTGCTTACTATTCTCATCAGCTCTGGCTGTTTGAGGACACTGTATGTGGGAAGAAAAATCAACCATTGCATACATCTAGCATCTATTGTCTACCTCCTAGGCACTGTGGAGAGGGAGAAACAGCCGTTAGACAGCCTTGTGATGAAGCAGGAGTTGGATCAAGCTGCACAGGCAGTTTTAAAGCCCCGTTCCAGGCTAAACAGAAGAGAGTCACAGGCAGTGCGTAATTACCTGGGGATGAATAGTTTGGATAATGAGTCCTGCAGGCTTTGGGAGGAGGGCTCCTCTGGGGGCCTTGGCTGCAGGTGGACTTGAACTGGAGGCAGGGTGGGGGGTCAGCCTGCTAGGTGTCTCAGTGGGAGGGAGGACGGAGTGTGGTGCTGGTGGGGGAGGGATGAACAGAGTGGGCGATCATTTTGGAAAACTGAGGTGGTGAAAATTGAGGCTGGAACTCTGCAGGGTGGCCAGTCACTTGAAAGCACCGTGAGTGTGGGCGGAGAATGAACTATGATTCCCTGTGAAGGCAGAGGGAGCAACCCTCTCCCTACACCCCCCCACCCAGCCAAATGAGAATGCAGGTCAACAGTATTTTTGAGGACCAGCAATCCGCAGCAGTGAGTAGGACAAAGGGAGGCCTCTGGGGAGGCGGTTTGGAGGGAAGCCAACAACAGGTCTCCCGTGCTGGGAAGTTAGGAGAAAAAGAACCAACCATAGGAGAGAGGTAGGGGGCTGTTTAGAAGGAAGAATTGAGGTGATTGACTGGTTTAGGAAGGGAGAACGCCTCTAAGTGGTGTTGACTGTTGGTGGGAGGTGGGGATGCCAGGCACTCTTTAGATCGTGTTTGTCAGGACTCTGGGCTCAAACAGGCATGCCCAGGGGCTTGGAAGCCAAGGAAGAGAATCTGCATAGAAGATGGGCACATGCTGGGGGGGGGGGGGAGTTTGGGGGCGGGGCAAACAAGAGGAGAGAGATGGAGGTTGGGGATACCCAGGATGGTAAAGCTGTGGGTCCCGAGTCTTTGCAGGTAGGCCAGGAGGCCAGCAGAGCCGCTATCTGCCAGGCTGTTTCTTCTCTTTGAACCAGAGTGATCTCATTTGGAGAACGAGGCTTAGGTGGAATGCCTGATTCGTAGCAGGCTTCCTTCTGTCCAGTACAGCCAGGTTTTGGAAACAAGTGTCCTCTCCTTTCACATTGTCCTTATCATCCAGAGCCTCTCCTTTTTAAAAAATGTTAACATTTGGGGGCTGGAGAGATGGCTTAGCGGTTAAGAGCACTGGCTGCTCTTCAAGAGGTCCTAAGTTTAAATCCCAGCAACCACATGGTGGCTCACAACCATCCTTAGTGAGATCTGATGCCCTCCTCTGGTGTGTCTGAAGACAGCTAACAGTGTATTTAGATATAATAATAAAATAAAAATCTTTTAAAAAATGTCAGCATTTAAAATTTTTTTACACGTGCAGGTGTTTCCCTGCATATATGTCTGTGTATGGTGCACATCCCTGATGCCCAAGGAGGCCAGGGAGCTGTCCAGTTTCTCAGAACTGGAGTTCCCGATGGCTGTGAGCTGCCCTATGGGTGCTGGGAACTGAGTCCTCTGGAAGAGCAGCCAGTGCTCAGATATTCATCCCTCCAGCCCACAGCCTCCTCATTAGCAACAGGACAGCTGCTGGAACTCGGCTACTCTGTTGAACTGCAACTGGGACTTCGGTTTTCTTTTTATTACTCTTGTCTTCGCTCTCCTCACTGCGTCTTCTTCCTTCTGGAAGGGATACAAAGAAGCACTGTTGGTGATGACGACTGAGCTGGAAATGCCTGTTGTAGAGGAAGGAAAGGATACACTTGTTTCCTGAGGGCCTCCTCCTATGGATGATTGTTATCTTGGCTGACTCTACCCACTCTCGGTTCAGGAGTGCAGATATCATCAGGGGTCCTCACAGAGGACAAAAGGGTTGTCAAGAGTTTCGCTACTCTGTTGAAGAACCTTGTGCCTGCCTGCACATTGGGAAGTTTTATGTAGTAGCCAAGTACATTTGGTGTAAGCAGGGCAATTCTGGCTTCGGTGGGGTGATGTGGGGTGGGGTGGGAGGTTCTGGGTCCCAGTTACTTGTCTTTGCTTCTGATCTTGACCTGGGGCCAGGTGGAGAAATGGGGTTTGGCTTCTGGGGTCAGTCAACACCTAGAGAGCCCTTGGCTCTCCCACATCTTCCTTCTTTTCAGCCACCAATTTGCTGACTGTGAATCCTGAGCCCAAGAAGGGCTTTCACAGATCCTCCTGGGCCCATGGTGTGAGCCAAGAGTTGGCTCTAGCTGCAGTGCCAACAGTTCAGTCTCCTAGGTTGCAGTGGGTGGACCCTGAACCAGCTGAGCTGGGCCAGCAGCACCAGACAGGAGGCCAGTAGGATGGACAGCAGGCCCAACAGCCCTGGAGACCTGGAACCACCCAGGCTGGCCCACTCCATGAATGTGGCTTTGGGCCCCAATTATCTGTTTGAATACATTTCTTTACTTAAAAAAATTAAAGTTTTTAGGTGAGAAAAAGCTTATATCAGAGTGGGGGATGCAGCTCGGTGGTAGAGTTCTACCCTGGTGGGCTTGAGGTCCTGGCTTTGATCTTCAACCTCCCACTTCCACCCCATGCACACACACACAGGCAGGAAAAATTCATACCTTTAACAATTCTGTCATATAAAGTAAACAGATAAGTGACAATACACATGTGAAAGAAATAGCTAGCAAGGGAATTAGGAGAAAGCTTCTGTATGTTAATTTTTTTGTTTTTGTTTTTTCTGAATGCAGGGCTTTATTCATGTGGAGCATGAACTAGCAGCTCTAGGTTCATTTATATCTTCTTCTTTCTTTTTTTAAAAACCTTTTTTTTTAAATTAAGATTTTATTTATTTATTTATATGAGTACATAGTACCTGTCTTCAGACACACCAGAAGAGGGCATCAGATCTCATTACAGATGGTTGTGAGCCACCATGTGGTGGCAGGGAATTGAACTCAGGACCTCTGAAGAGCAGCCAGTGCTCTTAATCACTGAGCCATCTCTTCAGCCCCCTCCTCTTTCTTTCTTTCTTTCTTTCTTTCTTTCTTTCTTTCTTTCTTTTTTTCTTTCTTTCTTTCTTTCTTTCTCTCTCTCTCTCTCTCTCTCTCTCTCTCTCTCTCTCTCCCTTCCTTCCTTCCTTCCTTCCTTCCCTCCCTCCCTTCTCTCTCTCTCTCTTTCCTCCCTCCCTCCCTCCCTCCCCCCTCCCTCCCTCCCTCCCTCCCTTCTCTCTCTCTCTCTCTCTTTCTGATATGTTTTCTCTGTATAACCCTGGCTGTCCTGGAACTTGCTCTGTAGACCAGGCTGTGTGGAATTCTCAGAGATCCCCCTGCCTGTGCCTCTGAAGTGCTAGGATTAGAGGCATGCACCACTCCTGCCCTGCTGCCCCTGGTTCATCTCTTTATGAAGTGGGAGCACACTGCACTGCTGGCCAGACTGGCTCTGAACCCCCACATCCAAGGCCATGACCCACCTGACTCAGCCTACCAGATGGCTGAGACTCGTCACACAGCATGGTGTCTGGCTTAGATAGACATTGCATTTACAGGATGTTGTTCTATGTTGGTAAGACACATAAAAGACTAAAGAAAGAAAACACGAGGCTGGAGAGATGGCTCAGCAGTAAAGAATGCTTGCTGTTCTTCCAGGGGCTCAGAAGCCAGGGAGGTTGGCTTACAGCCACCTGGACTCCAGCTCTAGGAGATCTGATTCTACCTTCTGGCTTATGTGTGAAGCTACCCACGCATGTGCACAAACATACATGCATACACATAAATGAAAAATAAATCTTAAAAAGGAAAGAACACCTTGAAAAGCTACATTGTCACTAACATCTGCCTGATATGCCTGGTCCCTGAATCTGGTGTTTATCTCTCTGACGAAGCGATTTGGATATCTTTACTGTATGAGTTTTTCTTAAACGTGCATCTTTCCCCATATATTTTGTTTCTCAGAGTCTTCATGTTGATAGCTTTTCAGGGCCAGTTGACTCAGAGTGCAGTAAACTGAATTATTTGAATAGACCACAACTAAAGTTTCCATTTCTGGTTAGTGCACATCAAAGTTGGGTCCGTTTCCCCCTGTTGCAAAGACTGGGAACATTCCTCAAACAGCTCTTTATGTACATGAGATCTCGTTGGATCTCCCAACTGGAGCCAAGTTGCTGGTCCATAGAATATGGATGTCTTCCATGGTTCTAGAATTATTCTTCAAAGTGGTTTGTGCATATTAGCACCCTTACCCACTGTGATGGTTTGTATATGCTTGGCCCAGGGAGTAGCACTATTAGGAGGTGTGGCCTTGTTGGAGGAAGTGTGACACTGTGGGCATGGGCTTTAAGACTCTCATCCTAGCTGCCTGGAAGCCAGTCTTCTCCTACTGGCTTTCAGATGAAGAGGTAGAACTCTCAGCTTCTCCTGCACCATGCCTGCCTGGATGCTGCCATGCTCCCACCTTGATGATAATGGACTGAACCTCTGAGCTTCTAAGCCAGCCCCAATTAAATGTTGTCCTTATAAGATTTGCTTTGGTCATGGTGTCTGTTCGCAGCAGTAAAACCCTAACTAAGACACCCATGTTACTCACACCAACTCAAGGCACTGTCAAACCTTTTACTCTTCTTTTAAAAAATTTATTTATTAACATTTATTTATTTATTATATGTAAGTACACTATAGCTGTCTTCAGACACTCTAGAAGAGAGCATCAGATTTTGTTACAGATGGTTGTAAGCCACCATGTGGTTGCTGGGATTTGAACTCAGGACCTTTGGAAGAGCAGTCGGAGCTCTTAACCGCTGAGCCATCTTACCAGCCCCTTTTACTCTTCTTAAATTTGATATGAAGCACTGCCTTGATTTTTGTTTCTATTTCTCTGGCGATTAATTAGTTAAATTAGCATTTTTACCCATTTTTTTTCTGTTTTGGCCATGTAGGTTTGTCTTAGGAGAGTCACTGTTATCTGTATTTTTCCTGTTGGAATGAATTGGGGTTGGGGATTTAGTTCAGTGGTAGGGCACTTGTCTAGCTAGAAGACCAAGGGTCCAGGTTCAGTCCTCAGCAGTGTGGTAGGGAGGGGCAGGTTTGGGGGTGTGGTCAGGGAATCACAGGAAGACAATAAAACAAACAAAAAAAAAAAGATCAAGGCAACTGTTAGAAACAGACAATGTTTGTTTTTGTTTATATATATGTGTGTGTGTGTATGTGTGTAAGATGTTTATGTTGTATGAGGGTGTGTGTGTGTTTGTGTTTGTGTCTGTGTTGTGTGTGTGGTGTTTATGTTGTGTGTGTGTTTGTGTGCATGTGTGTGTTTGTGTCTGTGTCATATATGTGTGTGTTTATGTTGTGTGTGTGCTTGTGTATGTTGTGTCTGTATATGTGTGTGTGTGTGTGTGTTATTTATGTTGTGTGTGTGATGTTTATATTGTATGTGTGTTTGTGTGTGTTTGTGTCTGTGTTGTATGTGTGTGTTTATGTTGTGTGTGGGGCATGTGGGGTGTGTGTTTGTATCTGTGTTGTGTTGTATGTGGTGTGTATGTAGTGTTTATGTTGTATGTTGGGTATGTATGTTTGTGTCTCTGTTGCGTGTGTGTATGCGTGTTTTTGTCTATGTTGTATGTGTGTGATGTTTATGTTGTGTGTGTGTTTGTGTCTGTGTTGTATATATGTGTGTTTATGTTGTGTGTGGGGTGTGTGCTTGTGTATGTGTGATGTGTGTGTGAGTGTATGTGTGGTATGTGATGTATGTGTGGTATATGATGTATGTGTGTGGTGTGTGCATGTGTGGTGTGTGCATGTGTGGTGTGTGCATGTATGTGTGTAGTGCCGGGGATCCAGCCTAGATCTTCACATGTCAGACAAGCACTCTTCCACAGAGCTGTCTTTATTCTCTTCCCCCTTTCCCACCCATGCCAGGGATTGAACCTGTGGCCTCACAGATGCTCAGCAGTAGATGGTCTACCTCTAGTCCTCTTCCTACTTTTTAAAAAGTAGCGGGCTGGAGAGATGGCTCAGTGGTTAAGAGCACTGACTGCTCTTCCAGAGGTCCTGAGTTCAAATCCTGGCAACTACATAGTGGCTCACAACCATCTGTGATGAGATCTGTTGCCCTCTTCTGGTGTGTCTGAAGACAGCTACAGTGTATTTATAATAAATAAATAAATAAATAAATAAATAAATAAATTTTTTAAAAATAAAAAATAGAGATAAGGTCTCTCTAAGCCCCTTAGGGAGGTTTGAATGGCAGGCTTGAGCTGGGGATCACAAAGATTTGCCCTCAGGACTGGCTTCTCACTCATACAAAAGAAATAAATTAAAAAAAAATCATATATATATATAGTGGCTGTCTTCAGACACACCAGAAGAGGGTGTCAGATCTCATTACAGATGGTGTGAGCCACCATGTGATGTGGTTGCTGTCTTTCTCATTTTTTAAGTACAGTGTCTTGGGTCACTTGCAGGAGGACAGCTGTGCCATCTGAGGACCCAGCATGTACCTGGCACACCCCTTTAGAGGCAGATGACAATAGGGCAGACAGTGAAGGCTCAAATGCACATCATCTTGTCCCAGGTCACATAGGTGTACGTGGCTAAGCTGGGGCTCTCCAGCCTTGCACGCTCCGGGACACAGTGGCATTACTGTGATTACATTGTATTAGGGGAGGGTTTGGATCTCATAAAGATTTATCAGGAAGGCTTTCTAGCAAGAGGATGCAATTAAGACATATTTAAAGAGATTGCTATCTCAGCAGTGGAAAATTTTCATTTCTATGTTTTAATGTCAGTAATTGGCATAAGTGGTCCTTCATGGAGAACACAGGTAAATGAGCAGTGATTAGCATTGGACTCTATTGAAAACAAAAACAAAAACAAAGCAGGAGCTGTCCTAATTGGCTCATGTGTGGATGCTCAACATAGAGGCCAGGCAGGATTCCGTTCCTCCTCTCACGTGCGGGATACCTGGGTGACATTAAACTTTCTCTGTGCTCATTCAGCTGCTCGATAACTGTCTTCCTAAGTAGGCATATTGTTTAGAGCTGAGAGTGTTGAGTAGAGCCATGAGCTGCCATCATGGAGTCTTTAGTTCAGGAGAACAATAATCGATAAACCAGACAAACCAGACAAAGATTTAAACACTTGCCCAAAACACCATGAAGGCCACTTACAAGTGAAGGGCTGTGAAGGGTGATGTGGGGGAGGGGAAGTTAGGGAATGTCCTAGATATACATTTTGTGGATGACCAGATACTAGCATTTATTTGGTTAATTCATTAAAAAAAGTTTTAAAGACAGGGTTTCATATATCCTAGTTTGGCCTCAATCTTTCTTTACTTCCTTACTTTCTTTTAAAAAAGATTTGATTTCTATTATGTGTACATATGTTTATGTGTGTGTGTGTATGTGCGCACACATATGAGTGCAGTGCCCAAGGGAGCCAGAAGAGGGCACCAGATCTCCTGGAGCTGAACTGACACATGGCTGTGAGCCTAGATTCTAGGGACTGAATTAGGGTTCTCAGGAGGAGCAGTGTGTGCTGTTAACTACGGAGCCTGCTCTCCAGCCCCAAACTTGAATATTCCGACTTTCTGATGTGGGGAATGTGGGAGCTACAGATGTACTAGAGTATTTGAGGTTTTATGTTATGCTGGGCACACTAGAAAAGCACTCTACTAACTGAGCCATATCCTATCACCTAACACTTAACCCCCCCCTCCCTAATCAGCCCCTGTGTAAAGAGCTTTTTGTCAGAAGAGAAACAGCGTCAGTATATAAAGAAGAAAAGGAACAGGAAAATTGTGGTCCTCTCTCCCTGCTGCTATGTCGCTCAGGCTGGCCTGGAATTCTAGCCCCTGCTTCCTCTGCATCCCCAGGGCTGGGATTACAGGAGTGCACCACTACACCTGACTGTTCTCAGGTATTTGTATTTGTTCTCTTAAAAAAATTAAGAGAACAAATACACCACACCACACCAGGCGGCAGTGGCTCATGCCTTTTTATTTCAGTACTCAGCTCTCGGGAGACAGAGTCAGGCAGATCTCCTTAAGTTCCAGGCCCTAGGAAAGCCAGGGTTATACAGAGAAACCCTGTCTCTCAAAAACAACCAACCAGCCGGGCAGTGATGGCGCACTTCTTTAATCCCAGCACTTGGGAGGCAGAGGCAGGCGGATTTCTGACGTCAAGGCCAGCCTGACAGAGTGAGTTCCAGGACAGCCAGGGCTACACAGAGAAACCCTGTCTCAAAAACAAAGAAAGAAAGAAACAAACAAGCAAGATAAAACCACCATGAACGTCCAGGGATTTTTCCAGGTCTGTGTAAATTCCCAGTCCACACTAATTTCTGGCCCCTTTATTTACTTTCCCCCGTTGTTGAACAGTTCTTGATGCTGCCCCTTCCCCTTCCCACATTTATTCTTCCCGAGCAAAGTGGAAACTTACAGGCATTTGATCACCCGTGGGAGAGGCGTCGAGTTACCAGGAGGAGAGACTAAAAGAAAAAGGGTGTTGAAGTGTGTAGAACCAGAACGGAGCCCCTGCCCTCTTTAGACTGGTATTTGGGTCCACCTGGTGGCCACAAGAGCCTTAACACAAACAGGACCTGTCTGTCTCCCCCTCGTGGCAACCGCTGGTAAGACATGCTGGGAATCCCCTGCTCTTACACTCACAGACACATGATGAACAGCGTTTGTAAATCCCTTAATTTCCATTAAGCGGATGGAGCTCAAAGCTGAACCAGGCAGTGTCACTGCAGGTATAGCATCCTCAGAATCTCCCTGCTGGGAGAGTTAAAATATCCCCAACTATGAAAATCCAATGTGGAGTGGAGCAGGGTGCAAATATATTGCATACTCTCATTGAAAAGAAAACCTTAAGCCGGGCGTGGTGGTGCACGCCTTTAATCCCAGCACTTGGGGAGGCAGAGGCAAGTGGATTTCTGAGTTCGAGGCCAGCCTGGTCTACAAAGTGAGTTCCAGGACAGCCAAGGCTACACAGAGAAACCCTGTCTCGAAAAGCAAAACAAAACAAAACAAAACAACAACAACAAAAAAACCCAACCAACCAACCAACCAACCAAACAAACAAACAAACAAAAAAAAAAGAAAATCTTTATCTTGGGGGCTTGGAAGGCAGCTCAGTAACAGAGTCTCTGTTGAGCTCCTTGCAAGACCCTGGCTCTGACGCAAACACGGCAAAACCAAATTGGAAACAAGATCCAGGCAAACTAGGAATTTATTATGTCATCCATGTTGGCCTCCCACCTATGTAGTCAAGGGTGGCCTTGAACACGTGAACTTCCTGCCTCTACCTCTTGAGCACCTGCAACCCACGTGTGTTACCAACATGCCTGGTTTATGTGGTGCTGGCCATCCAACTGGGGTCGTTGTGCCTGGTAGGCAACTATTCTTCCAGCTGAGCTATCTTACCAACCCAGATTTATGTTTAAAGAGTAATAATTTCGGTAGCAATGAGAACAGATACGTTCTCAGCAGACTTCTATAGACTCTCAGCCAAAGGGGATCGAGTCCCAAGCCTACTAGTAAAATAGAGATTCGGAGGAAAGAAGCCCTTGAGGGCTTCTGAGAATAGGGATGGGTGAGGAATCTGGACTCATTGTCGCCCAGGGTTCTGGCTGGGATAGTACAGGGGCAGAGTGGAGTGTGCCCTGTGAATGCGTGTCAGGCAGGCAGGTTCCTATGGGGATCAGGGCTTAGCTTCACTGAGTAAAAGGACCCCAGAGAGTGTGGAAGAGTGTGGAGGTGTGCTTCGTGCACAAGCAGGGAGCTGAGGGTGAACTCTGATGGGCAAGGGGGTGGCGGCAGTCGACACAGGATCCAGGAAAAGAGGGGAGGAGTGCTAGCGAGCTGTGGGCATGCTCTGTGGGATAAGAAGGGGGTGGGGTGGTAAACTGTGAGGTCTACATTGTATCAAAGTGTCTTTTTAAAAAACTACCTTTGTGCTTCCTGCATCTCCCACTTGCACATTCAGTGCTCGCATTTAGAGAAAGGGGTGTGTTCCAGCTGCAGCGCCTTCAGCCATCACAGCTGGAACACACCCCTTCACCAGCATCCTTCACCAACCCGCTCTCACTACACTGCGGTGGCTGATGTTCCCACTCGCTGTGTGTTCTTCCCCACTTTGCCAGATCCCTTTCCTGCCCGTTACTAACTGGACAGCCTGGCATTCAGGACCGTTAGAATTGGGATTTTCACTGTTGTCGGAGTGTCCATACATGTACACCATGCCAGATGGTAGACACTCCGGCATACATTTCCCACATCCTCAGAGAATCCCCTTCGCCTTGGTCCAGCTAGTCCTTCATTCAACCTTCCCTGGTTCTTTCAAACTTCATGTGTGCGCTTGTACGTGTGTAGGTGTCTGTGTACGCGGAGGCCTGAGATGGGGATTGGCCATTCTCCTTTATTGCTTACTGTTTGAGGCAGAGTCTCTCAGTGAACATAAATTGTTTTAGCTAGATTGGCTGGCTAGCAAGCTCACAGACGCTTCCTGTCTCAACTTCTCCAGCACTAGAATCATAAATCCTATCCCAGTAGCCAGGGGTCTGAACTCAGGACCCCAGGTTTGAACAGAAGCAGTTTATCAAATGAAATGTTTCCCCAACCCCACCCTCACCCCACCTTTTGAGACTTTCAATTAAGTCTTAAAAAAGATTTATTTTATAGACACAGTTATGGGTGTTTTGTCTGCATGAATGTCTGTGTATCACATGTGTGCCTGTTGCTTGCAGAAGCCAAAGGAAGCTGTCAGGTTTCTGGAACTAGAGAAATGTTATGAATGGTTGTGAGTTATCATGTGGGTGCTGGGAATTGAACCTACATCCTCTAGGCCTCTCCAGACCCTCTACACAGTCTTCTTTCTTTCTTTCTTCCTTTCTTTCTTCCTTCCTTCCTTCCTTCCTTCCTTCCTTCCTTCCTTTCTTTCTTTCTTTCTTTCTTTCTTTCTTTCTTTCTTTCTTTCTTTCTTTCTTTTGTTTCTCTTTCTTTCTTTCTCTCCCTCTCTCTTTCTTTTCTTTTTAATCTTCTGAATTCTTTCAGCTCTTATTTTATTCCTGTGTATTAATTTTGAATCCATCTCAAGTCCTTTAAGCCTGTTACGGTAGAAGGATCTCATTTTTGCCTTTGCTTCCTCTCCGATACATATGGCTGCCCAGAGCACACTAGAGAACAATTCATTACAGAGAAAGCTTTAGGAAGTAGCTTAAGTAGGGACAATATATAATGAAGCATACAATTATTTTATAGCAGTTATGTTTTCCAAACTCCTACAAAGAGTGAAATTAGAACCTCTGCTGGGTGTGGTGACACACACCTGTAATTCTAGAATGGAGAGGATGAGGCAGGAGGATTGCTGTGAGTTCAAGGTCAGTCTATATTTCTTAGTAAAACCATGTCTCAAAAGTCAAGACTAAAACTAAAACTTCTCTTGTCCCCTGAAGAATTTCTTGAGGAGGTGCCAGGAAAGAATGGGGAATGTAGGCTGTCTTAGTTAGGGTTCTACCACTGTGAACAGACACCATGACCAAGGCAAGTCTTAAAATGACAACATTTAATTGGGGCTGGCTTACAGATTCAGAGGTTCAGTCCATTATCATCAAGGTGGAACATGACAGCATCCAGGTAGAGCTGCTGAGAGTTCTATATCTTTATCTGAAGGCTGCTAGGAGAAGACTGGCTTCCAGGCAGCTAGGATGAGGGTCTTAAACCCACACCCACAGTGACACACCTACTCCAAGAAGGCCACACCCACTCCAACAAGGCCACGCCCACTCTAGCAGGACCACACCTTCTAGTAGTGCCACTCCCTTGGCTGAGCATCTACAAACCATCATGTAGGCTTAGATTTTTATTTTCAAAACCTACTTTGTTTAGGCTTCTTAAACGCTTCAACCTCCCTTCTAGCTGACTGACCAGAGGTAGGGGAGAAAGAAGGTTAATAGGAAAAGAGGGGTGTGGACCTGTTTAGAAGTAGTTCCTTGGGGGCAATTCTACTTTTCATGGTCAGGATACTAGCAGTTCAGTTCAGTAACAAACACCCAACAGGAATCAGTAGTGGCAACTGGACCCGTCAGAAACAGCAAGGCTGAGCAAATCGGCACGTGTTAGTGGAAGCGGCCAGAATCAGCTGAAATACCAGAAGTTCTCTGGCGCATTTCTCTCTATGAAGTGAAGATCAATGAAGACCAGCAAAGACCAGTGAAGACCAGTTAAGTGTTGCATGACATCCCAGTGCAAGAGCATCCTCTCGCTGTTGGTGGGGATCCATTTATGTTCTTTCTAAACATCACATGCCCTCTCACAAGACAGTTTCCAGAAAAACATAAAGTGACACAACGGAGCTGTTAAAGAAACCAGAGATGTCCACTTCAGGGGAACAAGAAACAGTTTTCTGAGGGACGATTTGGGTACTAAAAAAACAAGGCAAGAAGATAAGGATGATTGAGTGAGGTAGTTTATTGTTAAAGACTTAATTTTTTTAAACCTTTTTTTTTTTTAAGTTTTTCCTTTCCCCGCCCCTTCCCTTTTGCTCCAGCCCTGCTTGCTGCAGCTCATAGGTTTTTGTTGTTGTTGTTGTTGTGTTTCTCATTAAGGATGGTTGTGAGCCACCATGTGGTTGCTGGGATTTGAACTCATGACCTCTGCAAGAGCAGTCAGTGCTCTTAACCGCTGAGCAATCTCACCGGCCCCAAAGACTTATTTTTATTTATTTCTCTGTATGCATGCATGCTTGTGTGTGTGCGTGCCTGCTTGTATGTGAGTGTGCATGCTTGTATGTGAGTGTGTGTGTCTGTGTGCTTGTGTGTGCACAAGTGTACAGGAGTGCATGACTGTGTTTTCCCAGAGGCTAGAAGAGGCATTAGAGCTCTTGGGGGTAGAGTTATGGGTGATTACAGGATGCCTGGATTGTTACATAGGTGCTGGGATCCAGATTCATTAGTTATCAGGTCTGGAGGCAAAACCCTTCAATTCTGTCTTGCTGGCCCCACTGTTACTTTTAGAGACTGAAATCATCGCCTGTCCTGAGGAGCAGGACGAGGGGTGTCCTGGGGCTCAGGCCTGAGGACTCTGTAGGGGACTGGCAGATACTCAATAACCAGAGGCAAAAAGGTTGCGACGGCTGTTGAGAATAAGCATGCGTTTAATAGTTTTGCTGATGGCCACTCTGCATGAAAGCTAACCGTTACCTGCCTCTCCTTCCTCTACCTTGGAATAGAGCAGACAGACAGTAGGAAAGGTGAAAGACAGAACTGCAGACCCAGAGGGGTCCACATTTTAACCCTGAGGATCTGAGACTGTGTTAAATCACTTGGTAAAAAAGGCTTTGCAGAAGGAATTAAGATTGTGAAGCTGAAAAGAGGGAGATTATCTGGATTATCCAGAGAGGCCTGGGTTATCGTGGGAGGCTGGAAAAAGATGAGCGGAGGAGGTAAGACTGTAGAGCAGAGACTCCAAGCGTGAGCGGGCCTTGAACTCTAATTTTTAAAAAATTTTATATACTTTATTTATTTATTTTTAACTTTAAGATTTAATTATGTAACTCTAAAAATATTTATTCATTCATTCATTTATTTATTCATTTATTTATTTATTTATTTATTTATTTATTTATTTATTTATTTATTTATTTATAGGACAGTCTCTATAGCTCTGGCTGTCCTGGAACTCTCTATGTAGAGCTGTAGACCAAGCTGACTTTGTATGGGTGTGAGCCATCACACCCGGTGCAGCCAGTGAGTGCTCTTAATGGTGGAACCGTCTCTCCGACCCTCTTGACTGGGGATCCATCCCTCTGACCCGCTTGAACACCGGTTTTGAGGAAGGATAATAGGCCTCCTTAGCTCCTCGGAACAACTGATGGCATCATCAAGGAACAGGGGTGCTTCAAGGATGCGAGTCTGGTCAACCATCTGAGAGAGCAAGGGCAAGGAACTGATTCTCCTCTAGAGACCTCAGGCCGGCCGGCATCGCTCTACCACGCCCTAACTCCAGCCTCGTGAGGCCTACAGAAACAGAAGCTGAGTTAAGTTGCTGAGTCTGTGGTACTCAGTTACCGCAGCAGTAGAAACACAGAGGGTTGACTACTGCTCAACTTAGCTAAGCAACCGTGTCCCGCCGCCCCCCCCCCTCAACGCTCCCCCCCCCCCCCCCGTGGACCTGATGGAAGCCTTGCCTGTTCCTCTAGAATTTACATACCAGGGGAGAGGACACAGAAGGGGACCGGATAATGGGTACCAGGGCCAAGGATGCTTGAACGAACAGGTTCTGGTTGTCTGCGGCGCGCAGGGTCCCAAATAATCTCCTATGTTTTATGAATAAATGGAAAACAGCAGCTTGAAGGTTTCCGACCAAAGAACTGTTAAGGAGAGGGAAGCGCTGTTTACGCTGATGTGATATCCTCTCATGCTGCATCCATATGTTGAATTATCGCACTGTACGCTATTCAAGTGTACAATTCAAGTACGTCATCTCCCAGGACCACAAAGATAAATGAGTGAGAACATATCATACACACACTCACACACACAACTTTGAATACACTAGAGAGAACCTGTATGTCCACGAGAGCGCAGTCTGCGCACTGGAGCCGATGGGAGAGTGTTGTAAGACCACGGAAGCCCACACTGCGGACTGGAGCACAAACCTTTGTTGGTGCTAAGATGGAAAGCCGTTCTCAGAGACACGAAGGAATGGAGACAACCTAGTTAATGCTTTGTTATCTCAGCATGGCTGTCACACTACCCAGGAGAACACTTAGCCTGGCTACACTGGACTCATTCAATTTTAATGAGATGGATTTCCTAGACTTCTAGATGTTTCCGATGGCTCTGTGACTGCCAGGCTCCTGGAATGAGGCCGCACTGTGGAGTGTGACAGCTAGCTTCATCAGATAGCTACTCTGATAGCTACTGATTTGAGGGCCTCTCTGAAAAATTAAAAGCACTCAGAGTAGATATTGATTTTTTGTACATGAGTGTGCACAGAAAGGAAACAAAAGCCATATAATTATTCTTAGTAGATTAGCTTTACAAAAGTTGACCATGACACTACTGGAGATCACCTTGTGAGGGCTTCCTATTGCATCTTTGAGAGGAATGTGCCAGGTGCTTAGGTAGTCCTGATAGCCACGTTAAAAAAGAAAAAGAAACCCCGACCGGCATGGGCGAGGTAGCACTTGGATTTTAATCCTGGTATTTAGGAGACAGAGGTGGGCAGATGTCTGTGAGTTCAAGGTTAGCCTGGTCTATGTGACAGGTTCTAGGACAGCCAGGGCTACATAGTGAGAATCTGTCTCAAAAACATTTACTTTCCCCCTAGGTAATGTATAAAGTAATAGGTTTCTTTTCAGTGTGTGTGTGTGTGTGTGTGTGTGTGTGTGTGTCTATGTAGAAATGTGTGCTGTTGAATGTGTGAGGATAGCTTGTGGGACTGGGTTCTAGGGATTGAACTCAGGCCGCCATGCCTGGTAGCAATCAGGCTGACCTGTCTCTCTTGCTCCCACTGTAGAACTGTAGGTTCCTCTGTGGCTTTGTTGTATATCCTCAGTTGTGCGTAGCCCTCCTCTCTAGCCCCAATTTTTCCTATCCTCTTTACCTTTATCTGCATTTAAATCTTTCTATACCTCTTATTCCCACCTCCTATCATATTATGTTTTAATAAACCCTACCATGTTCATCTTTTCCTCCTTATTTTCTCCTTCCCAGGTCTCCTTTCTTTCCTCTGATTGTGACAGGTCTGACCGTGTTTCTTGTTGGTGAAATATGGACTTTGGGTCAGGAAGGCAGTTGGATGCTTTAAGTCGGGGCGTACTGGGCCATTCCAGCAGGAACAGGCAGAGAGTGGTGCTGAGATTACAGCTCAAGAGAATTCAGAGAAGAATATTAGTGTCTTAGAGATCCGTCTTGTGATATTTTGGCGAACAATGTGTCTTTTGCTTTTGTCTAAAAAGTTGAAGAGTTTTGGATTAATGGGGTTGGCAGAGGAGATTTCAAAACAGAGTGGTAGTTGGTACCCAGTTTTGTGCCGATCTATAAGGAAAAGGAGCAAACTGAGCAAGGAAAAAAAAATATAAAATGTGTAGTTTGAGGGGAAAGGAGGTACCAGGAAGTGAGGTAGAACTAAGTCCAGTGTTCAAGACAATAAAAGGTTTAAAGAAAAGCTGGGTGCTGAATGGACTGGACTGGTGACCTCAGGGCAAGACTCCACCCAGCTAAGCTTCCAGTTTGTGAAAAGGAATTAAAGAAGACTTTTAGTCCAGTTGTGTAGGCACACACCTTTACTCCCAACACTCTGGAGGCAGAGGCAGGAGGATTTCTAAGTTAACTGCCAGCCTGGGCTACACAGTGGGTTTCAGGACAGCCAAGCTTAGGCAGTGAAGGAAACCACTGAGAAAAGAAAGATGGTGGAAATGTAGGGGGCCATGTTCCAGCCTTAGTAAGCAGAAGAACTTGGCAGCTTCAGCCATGTGGTTCTGCCTTCAGAGTCAAGGATACAAGAAAGGGGTTATGGAGTCTCCCTCTGCAACCAAGGACAGCTGGTGAGGCCAAGCAAGTGTGGGGGCCCTGCATGGAGGCTCAGAGAGGCCAGTGTATATATGAAAGGGAAGCCTGGATTTTGCTGGAGATACAAAGATGTTGGTGATGCCAGAGCCATAGCATGCCTGCCAAGGAAAGCTGCTCTAACAGGGAGTGGAACCAGCCCAGGAGATAGAAGTGTGCTGCAGTCAACAGAGCTGACAGGAGATCTGAAGATAGCCATGCCATCCGACATGGAGACGCAGAGTTTACAGTTTGTCTGCTGGTTTTCAGTCCAGCATTTCCTCACTGTTCTCTCTCCCTACGGGTTGGAATGGTGATGCACATCCTCTGTAGGCTTGATGGACACGATCTGCTCTTTCATTTTGATTTTACAGGGGATTACAGTTAAGAGATTGCCATCTCTAAAGGGACTAAATTTTGGACTTTTAAACAGTGTTGAGAATGTGATATACTATGGGGACTTTTGAAGTTGGACTGAACATATTTTTGTATAATGATATGGCTACAAGACTATGGGGGCTAGGGAGAGGACTGTGGTGTTTTGAATAGGAGTGTCCCCCCATGGGCTCATATATTTGAATACTTGGTCACTACGAAGTGGCACTACTTGATAGGGATTAGGAGGTGTGGCCTTGTTGGAGTAGGTGTGGCTTTATTGAAGAAAGTGTGACCTTGTTGGAAGAAGTGTGTCACTGGCGATGGCTTTGGGGTTTCAAACGCTCTAGCTAGTCCCAGTGTCTCTCTCTTCCTACTGCCTGTGGATATGGATGTAGAACTCTCAGCTACCTCTTCCTGCCATGATGACAGTGGACTAAACCTCTGAAACTGTAAACCAGCCCCAATGAAAATTTTCTTTTATACAAGTTGCCATGGTCATTGTGTTTATTCATAGAAGTAGAACATTGACTAGGACACTGGCCTTGGAGGCCCTCTTAAGAGCCAGGGTGAACTTTAGGAGGTGGGAGAGGAAGATATGGGTGAACTGCCCTTGAGGCTGGTCCCACAGTTAGGTCTTCTTCTGCCTGGAGGTCTCGGGGTCGTTCAGAGCATAGTGAAGGTGATCCCATGTGCTGAGCAGGTTCCCTCAATAGCCTCAAAGCTTGAGGTTTGATATGCATTGTGACGGTCAGTGGTATTGTCAACTTGGAAGAATCTAGAATCTTCTGGGGTGGGGCTTTGGGGATTTTCTTAGTTACTGTTCTGTTGTGGTGAAGAGACACCATGACCAAGGCCATTTATGGGAGTTTATGGGAGCTTAGAGTCTATGACCATCATGGCAGGGGGCGTGACAGCAGTAAATGAGAACTCATAGCCTTATCCATAAGCAGCAAGCATGAGGGGGAGGGGAGGGGGAGGGGAGAGAGGGAGAGAGGGAGAGTGGGAGAGAGGGAGAGAGGGGGAGGGGGAGAGGGAGAGGGGGAAGGGGAGGAGGAGTGGAGGTGGAGGGGGAGGGGGAGAGAGGGAGAGAGGGAGAGAGGGAGAGAGGTGTAGGTGGAGGGAGGAGAGGGAGAGGGAGAAGGGGAGGGGGAAAGGGAGAGGGAGAAGGGGAGGGGGAGAGAGGGAGAGAGGGAGAGAGGTGGAGGGGGAGGGAGAGGGGAGGGGGAGAGAGAGAGAGGAGAGGGAGGGCACTTACTAGGAATGGCATGGACTTTTGAAACTTCAAAACCCACTCTAGGTGACACACCTTCTTCAACAAGGCCACACCTCCTAATCCTTCTCTGACAGCTCCACTAATTGGGGACCATATATTCAAATATATGAGCCTATGGGGGCTATTCTCACTCAAACCAGCACAGGCATGCTTGTGAAGGGGGGGGATCATATTTGTTATGAGATTATATCTATTAACTGTGGGCAGGGCCAGTTCATGAACCGGGTGCTAGGCTGCATGAAAGGAGAGGGGGAGCTGAGCACAGGGACTCTTTGCTCTCAGGTTCCTGACTAGGGATCCTGTGCTGCCAGCCCTCTTCAGCTCCTGCCACTGAAACTCCCTGCAGTGATGGACTGTAACCTAAACAGGGTACGCCCCTTTACCCTAAATCGCTCTTGTCAGAGATGTTACCATGGCAATGGGAAGAAGTGTGCTGAATCAGACCTGAGAAACACCTGCTGCCTGCTGTCTGACTGATTATATATAGTTTCCTTGTTTCCTGGTGTCACAGTTTCTAAGAGTGAAAAAAGTTATTTTCTTACCACATGAAGATTTGTGGGTAAAACAAAGACACATTTTGCAGGGAAGATAAACATGTAACAACAGTCATTCTGAAGCAGTGGCATCCTCTAAGTGACACACACACACACACACACACACACACACACACACACACATACACACACATACACACACATACACACACACATACACACACACATACACACACACACATACACACATACACATACACACACACACACATACACACACACACATACACACACACATACACACACACACATACACACACACATACACACACACACACACACACACACACACACACACACACACACACACACACACACCTGAAGGATCCAGATCCACTTGATGTAAATTCCTGGACACAGATCGATTAAGATCCATCAACCCCACCTAAAGTTTGGGTAATGCAAACATTTTAGGATGTATAGACTGGAATAATGATTTTGGATATATTTAAGTCAGTGTAAACCCTACTTTTATTTCCTTGATGTAATTGTCCTTTTGGAGGCTTACTGCTGAATAAGCTCTTCCTGTCTAGCTCTTTCTGAACTCTGGCTGGCTGGTTCAACTCAGCTGTTTTGGCTCAAATTCCTCTCCAAGCTGACTGGTTCAATCTGGCTTCTCTTGGCTCAGGAGGTGTTTCCTAAGAGGGATGAAGAGAGCCTATTTATTATGTAACACTCATTAGGCTATAGGACTGAATATTGTAAAAAGAAAAAAAGAAAAACAAGAGGGATTTAAAGGCGAGGATAAGAAATATGTCTCCTCCTTCTCCTCTTCTTCCCTCCTTCTGTTTGTTTATTTATTTATTTATTTATTTATTTTTTAATACAAGGTTTCTCTGTGTAGCCCTGGCTGTCCTGGACTTGCTTTGTAGAGATCACAAAGATCTGCCTGCCTCTGCCACCTGAGTGCTGAGATTAAAGGCGTGTACCAACTACACCTTTAAGGCTTCCCATCTTTAAAGAAAAGACTTACACCTTTAATTCCTGGTCAGTTCATTTTCTAGTATTTGTATGATGCACTACCATGTATCATCAAGACCCAGCTTCGCTTGCCTCATCTCTATGTCTTCTCTTATTTCCCTAAATTCTGGTCCTTTATGCCCATACCCTTTCCTCACTAAATCCTAGAGAATTTTGAAATTTAACAGCTGAACAGGCTACACAAGAATAAATTTTCCCTTGGCCCACAAAACTCACCTCTTTCCCAAAATATTCTGGTGATTTTAGTATTTTAGTGGTGTGCGTGTTGTGTGAATGTTTGTGTGTGTGTATGTATGTATGTGTTGTATGTTTCTGTATGTGTGCTTGTGTATATATGTGTGTGTTGTGTATGTTTGTGTATGTATGTGTGTTGTGTGAATGTATGTATGTGTATGTGTGTGTTTGTGTATGTATGTGTGTTGTGTGAATGTGTGTGTGTATTGTTGTGTGTATATTGGACAGAGGTGTGTATATGTGTTTATTTTTGAGAAGAGGACTCTCACTGGTCTGGCAGTCTCAGCTTAGGTGAGGCTGGCTGGCCAGTGACCCCAGGGAGCCGCCTCCCTCTGTCTCCTCAGGGCCGGGATCACGAGAGCTCACCACCATGCCTGGCTTTAAAACATTTATTATATTTATTTTTAGTCTTATTTATGTTTATGGGCATATTTATTTATTTTAAATCCACAATATAAATCCATTCAACCATCCTTTCTTGCTCCCGGCTCTGAGTTCACACAATTTTTTCACAAAATATCCTTTGAATTAAGGACATCTGCAGCAGCCTGGAACATATTTTCTTCAGTACTTGGTTCTGAGTTCCTCCTACATCTGAGAATTTTCTCAGAAAATTCCAACAAAATTTTATTTCACATGTATGGGTATTTTGCCTGCATTTACATCTGCGTACCTTGCTCACGCCTGATGAGCAAGGTACGCAGATCAGGATGGCAGAGGAAGGAGGAGCCATCCCCTGGACCTGGAGTGATAGAGTAGCTGACTGCAGGGAACCTAGCCCTAGTCCTGTCAAAGGGCAGATGGAGATCTTGGCTACTGAATGTCTTTCTGGCAACCCTGTTGTTGCTGGTCTATCTGGAGACAGGGTCTCACTGTGTAGCCCTTGCTGGCCTAGAAACTTCCTGTGTAGACCTCGATGGCTTCAAACTCATAGAGATCCACTTGCCTCTGCCTCCTGAGTGCTGGGGCTGAAGACCAGCGCCACCTCACCTGGCCTATGAAGATGGTGATACAGGTGGTTATACGCCGCTTGATATGGGTGCTGGGATCTAACATGGGTCCTCTGGAAGAGCAGCAAGTGCTCTTAACCATAGCGCCATTTCTCCAGTCCTCAGGTTTTCATTCTTAACCAGCCAACTTCACTTTGGCATCCTTTTTCCCAAGGTCCTTTCTAATGTTAGTTTACAGACTTGATGGCACCTCATTTCCTGTGTAGCGATGAAGTGAGGTGGCTAGTCCACCCATTAACTACCTCTTTTTTTTTTTGGTACTTATTTATTTATCTTTTAACTTTCTATGGGTTCTTTCTTCTCTTGTATTTATTATGAGTCAGGGCCTTGCTTCTATAAATTGGAACAATTCCAATTTCTTTCTTTTGCTTGTTACTCTTCTCAGGCTACTGACATCTTTTTTCCTTTACGGTCAAACCTCTTGGAAAGAAATGTCTTCATGTGCTGCATTCAAACTCGGGACAATCAGATTTACACTGGGGCCTCAATATCTTTTTGTCTCGGAGATTTTAATATCAGAGTTATAGTTACAACATTCACATACATATATGAAAGGAGCAAGATTAGTTTCCTGAAATCAGCTAGACAATGCAAAAATGTTACTATAGACGGGGGGGGGGGGAAAAAAACCATGATAGGTAATTTTACTCTGCCTCTGGGTAACTGGATAGCTAACGATTTTTTTTTTAACTTGCACAGTTGAAAAAAGAATACTTTACATTAGAACACAGTGGTCTGTAACTTAAAAAAAAATCCTCAATTTATATTTTTAAAAAGGAGGCAGAGACAGCGAGAAGCTACCAGCAGAAGGGAAGTTCTCCGCCTTTCGGGCCCGCCTCCGGTTGCCTTGGTAACAGCTAAAGCGCCAGGTCAACTCTTCCCAAAATTCCGCGCGCCTGCCTACTTCCGGTACTAGGGCTCCTTCCGGAAGCGAGTATTGGCAGGCCGCTTGGTGGACAGCGTGTGGCACTTTTCCTGCGCAGCTTCGGGCGATTGGATTCGCTCCGAACCTTCGCAGTTATTAGCGAAATAAGGAAATGCTATGTTTTCCCCGAATTGTTGTTGACGCTGGATAAGTGGATCAGATGCTGGTTGCAAAACTACCGCAGGGCGCGTGGCTTGACTCCTGATCCCTGCGGTCTAGATCACAGTGTGTCCTCTTGACCAGAAAAATCCGGAACTGGGCTGTAGTGGTTGCTTAACGGTAGAGAGCTTGCCTAGCATGCGGGCCGCCCTTAGATCAGTATCTAGTGTTTTTTCCTCTTTTTGTTTTTGTTTTTCGAGACAAGGTTTCCCTGTATAGCCTTGGCTGTCCTGGAACTCACTTTGTAGACCAGGGTGGCCTAGAACTAAGAAATCCGCCTGCCTCTGCCTCCCGAGTGCTGGGATTAATTTTTCCTCTTAAGAATATTTTATGGGGGCTGGAGAGATGGTTCAGTGGTTAAGAGCAATGATTGTTCTTCCAGAGGTCCTGAGTTCAATTCTCAGCAACCACTTGGTGGCTCACAACCATCTGTAATGGGATCTGATGCCTTCTTCTGGGTGTGTGTCTACGATGTACTCGTATAAATAATAATAAATAATTAAAAAAAAGATTATGTGTAGGAATGCACAGTGCGTGCGTGCAGTGCTCGAATATGCCAGAAGGGGGCGTCATGTCTTCTGACCATGGACTTTTAGACTGTTGTGAGCCACATTTTGGTTCTGGGAATCGAATCTGTGACCTCTATAAAATCAGTAAGTGCTTGTATCCACTGAGCCATCTCTCTAGCCCGCCACTTAATATTAAGAAAAAAAAAAGTAAAAGTCCTGAATCAAACAATCAGACCATATTCCCCACTCCCTAAAATAGGATATGTGTGCTTGACAGTCAGCAGGGTCAAGTGAAGTTATGCATGTAGCATTGAAAGCCCATTTAGCCCCTTAAAGTTAATCTTTGTGATTATAAAGTATTGCACGGTGATTGTAGGACAGTAGGAAGTTTAGGAGCTAGGGAGATGGCCCAGTGGGCAGCGCGCTGAGGTGTCAGCGTGAGTACCTGAGCTTGGATCTGGAGGTCATATGTAAGGCTTCGGGCGGTAGTGTGGACATCTGAGGTCGTATTTCAACCCCACATATGTGCTGTGACACACTCACACTCAAGCCCTCAAGTATACACACACACACACACACACACACACACACACACACACGCATACCCCCACTGATATTTTGATATACTTCTATTTTTTTCTTCCTGTTCCTTTAGTAATGAGTATTGAAAAATGTTTTCTGGAATAATATTGCATTTTAGTTTTATCTCTTAGTTTGCATTTTTGCTTATCCGTGTAGTTGAGTAATATTTCAAGCAGAATCTCGACCTCTTTCTACGCGGTGTGCTGTCAGCTTGACACAGCTTGACACAGCTGAGAAGAGGGACTCAGGGACATGCCTCCATCAGATTGGCCCCGCCCACTGTGGGAGGTGCCACCTCTGGGAAGGTGGTCCTGGGTTGTATAAGAAAGCAGGCTGAGGTCTGGGTATGGTGGCACAGAACTCCAGAGGGAGAGGCAGGTGGATCTCTGTGACTTTGAGATCAGCTTGGTCTATATAGAGTTCTGGGTCAGCCTGGTTGAGATAGTGAGAACCTGCTTCAAAACAGAACAAAATAAGACAAAATAAGACAACAAGAGAAGTAGGTTAAGCAGGCTGAAGGCCGTGGGAGCAAGCCAGTAAGTGGTGTTCTTGTGCAGTCAGTGAACGGTGTTCTGCTGAGGTGTCAGCTTCCGTTCCTTCCTCAGTTCTTGACTTTCTCTGATGGTGCAGTACACCGTGAGAGGTGACGTGAACCCCCTCCTCAGGTTGTTTCTTGTCAGTGTTTGGTTACAGCAACAGAGAAGCAGAGGAGAACAACAGGTTATGGTCTGTACCATGTCTACTGACTTTTCTCTAGCATTCCAAACTAACCACGCTGAATTTGAATATTTGAATGACTCAGTTTCCACAAGTTCGTTCATCACCATTCTAACAAAAAGCTTTCTATATATAGATTATGTTTTATGTGTATGAGTGCTTTGCCTGCACTGCTGCCCAGTGCAATGTTTTGAATATGCTTGGCCCATGGGAAGTGGCCCTGTTAGGAGGTGTGGCCTTATGGGAGGACATGTAGCCTTTTTACAGAGTGATTCAGACCCTCCGCCTGGCTGCAGTCAGATCAAAATGTAGAACTCTCAGCTCCTCCAGCACCATGTCTGCCTGCCGTCAGCCATGCTTGCCACTATGATGATATGGACTGAACCTCTGAACCTGTAAGCCAGTCCCAATTAAATACGTTCCTTTGTAAGACTTGCCTTGGTCATGGTGTCTCTTCTCAGCAGTGAAACCCTAAGACATCCAGAGGTCAGAAGAGGCCACTGGGTCCCCTGGAGCTGGAGTTATGGATATAAGCTACTATGTGGGTGCTGGAAACTGATCCCAGGTCCTCTGCAAGAGCAATTGCTTTCCCCTGGTGAGTCATCTCTTCAGCCTTCTTCTAACGTGCCTTTGTTTATTTGTTTTAGATGTTGTCTCAGGTCTTACTGCTGTGAGCAAACACCATGACCAAGACAAGTCTTATAAGGACAACATGTAATTGGGGCTGGCTTACAGATTCAGAGGTTCAGTCCATTATCATCAAGGCAGGACTTGGCAGCATCCAGGCAGGTATGGTGTAGGAGGAGCTGAGAGTTCTACATCTTCATCTGAAGGCTGCTAGTGGAAGACTGACTTCCAGACAGCTAGAACTAGGGTATTAAAGCCCACACCCACAGTGACACACGCACTCCAACAGGGCCATACCTTCTAAAAGTGCCACTCCCTGGGCCAAGCACATACAGAGCATCACATTTCACTCCCTGGCCCCCACAGGCTATTCAAACACACGAGTCTATGGGGGCCATATATAGCCAAAGCACAATGCAAAATACATTTAGTCCAACTTCAAAAGCCCCCCCCCCCCGAGTCTGTAGCAGTCTCAACAATGTAAAAGTCCAAAGTTCAAAGTCTCTTCTGAGATCCATCTAATCACTTAACTGTAATCCCCAAACCAAGACAGGAAATCAGCTGGGCAAACTCTAAACTCTGCATCTCCATGTCTGATGTGAAAGTGGTCTTGTGTCACCCAGCCTGGCCTTGACCTTGCTATGTAGCTTAGGATCACACTGAATCTTTGATCCTCCTGTCTTTACCTCCCCAGGGCTGTTGTTACAGGCACATGTTGCCACTGTCTGCTTGTGTGGTGCTGGGCGTAGAACCCAGCACTTCATGTGTATCAATCAGGCAAGCGCTCTCTCAACTGAGTAACACCTTCAGCCTTCTTCTGTAGCTGGGCAAGTTCTATCTGCAAATTAGGGTTGATACTATTTTGCAAGGTTGTCATGAGGACTGGTAATAATGTACATATGTGGACCTTGATAAAAAGAATCTAATCTTTGGCTTATGGCTTTATTAGTCTGTAAGTGCAGGCGCTCATATTTGTATAATATTCCAAGCGAGTGATGCCTTCTGCTTCCCATTCAACTCTTGTTTACGGAGCACCGTGACCCCTAAGTGCTGTTCACAAGGCATTGCATGCCTATTTTTCTTGGACATTTGTCCTCGTTTTCTCCAACTCTACCATCCTGCCTGGCCCGTGGGAGCAGGTGTTTAGCAGTGTGAGCTGAGCTGAATAATTTAGTGAGGAAAGAAACACACACACACACACACACACACTACGTAAAAGCTGGAAGTCTGTCATGAGAGCACTAACACGGACAAAGTGCCTTAAACTGCAGATCTGGCAACATTAATTTTGAGTAAGTGTGCTGGTGGACTCTGATTATGGGAACTGAGGAAAAAGCCTTTTTTTTTTTTTTTTAAGATTTATATATAAATACATTGTAGCTGTCTTCATAAACACCAGAAGAGGGTGTCAAATTACAGATGGTTGTGAGTCACGATGTGGGTGCTGGGATTTGAACTCAGGACCTTCGGAAGAGCAGTCAGTGTTCTTAACCGCTGAGCCATCTTTCCAACCACCCCCTTCTTTTTAAAAGATTTATTTTATTATATGAGTACACTGTAGCTGTTTCCAGACACACAAGAGGGCATCAGATCCCATTACAGATGGTTGTGAGCCACCATGTGGTTACTGGGAATTGAACTCATGACCTTTGGACGAGCAGTCAGTGCTCTTATCCACTGAGCCATCTCTCCAGACCCAAGATGTGTGTATCTTATTTCTGAGCAAGAGGAGGGTTGATGAATGGGTCCCCAGGAGCCACATTTTGATGAGACCAACCAGTCTTTGAAATATCCAAGCGTTTCTGAAAACACTGCCTTTAATTCGGTGTGAGTGGGTAGCGGGAATAAGAGAAACAGCAGGTGAGGGAGTGGGAGGATGGTTGAGGTGCAGAAGGCAATATAGTGGCCAGCATCGGCGGTCGCGAGGCACCGCCCATCAGCCCCGCCCACCGACCACGCCTACCAAGCCCCGCCCACGAGCTGCACGCCGCGTCTCCTTCGTGCTGGCCCGCGGAGCGTGCGCCGGCGGCGGAAGCGGCTGTCCTAGGTCGAGCGGGCAGGAGGAGGCTTGCGGGCCTCATGGCAGGAGCTCCGGGCGGCGGCGAGCTCGGCCCTGCGGCTGGCGAGCCACTGCTGCAGCGACCCGACTCTGGCCAGGGCTCGCCTGAGCCGCCGGCCCACGGGAAGCCCCAGCAGGGCTTCCTCTCCAGCCTCTTCACCCGGGACCAGAGTTGTCCGCTCATGCTCCAGAAGACGCTGGATACCAGTAAGAGCCGCGACCTGGAGGCTGGGGTCGGGGTGGCACAGGACCCGGGGGGTGAGGAAGGGCCCGGACGTGCCCCCACTGATCCCGGACTGCACTGCAGCCCTAGGGCTGCGTGGGCGGGAGGGGGCGTGGGCCTCCGCCCCACTCGCGCTTCTGAAGGCCTGGGCTGGGAGTCTGCCCTCCTGGGTCACACTCACCAGTTTCTTATGTAAGTTTTGCAGCGGCACGGGCTCTAGGGTGCAGGTGAGAGCTGGAAAGAGCTCCATTCATTAATAAGGCAGCTCTACTTCTGGCTATGCACCCCTTCCCTGGGGTGGGGGTGGGGTGGGCGATTCTTTAACCTTCAGTCACTGCAGTAGGAACTGTGGAGAATGCTAGAATAGGAACTTTTGAAAACCCTCGTGTTTATGCACCTAAGTGCATTTTTCTAGGGAGAGTTCCTAGCTTCATCATAGTCTCTAAGAAGCCTGTGACATCTAAGAGGTTTATTATTGCCGCGGGTCACCCAGGCACACTGGCTCCCACTGAGCAATTTATCTCCAGTCCCGGGACACTGCCTTGCTCCTCTGCATCTGCAGATTGCCTGTCTACCTCAGATTTATTTAGGAAAGTAAGATTTAAATGTATTCGACCCTCCAAATAGTTACTATTTTATAGCAGAATTGGTCATAATTCAATCATCAACTGATCAAAGATTTTACTGTCTTCTTTTTAAAGCTTTTTTTTTTTTGATTTCTTTATTTTTGTGTGTGATTGTCTCGCCTGCATGTGTGTCTGCGCACTCTCTGCATTCCTGGTGTCCAGGACTGTGAGCTACTATGCAGGTGCTGGGGAACTCACCCTGGGTTCTCAGCGAGAGCAACAAGTGCTACTAACCACTGAGCCATCTTTTTAGCTCCCTTCCTCCCTCCCTCCTTTCCTCTCCCTCCTCAGAGGTGAGAACTGAACCTAAGACCTTGTGCTTACCAGGCAAGGCCCTACCACTGGGCTCAATCCCTAAGCCACCGTTCTTCTCTCTTACTGGCCATAGACTCACACATTTCTGCTTGCTAACCCTCATTGAAGAACTTTGGTGGGCAGGTCCCATTGGGCTGTGGTACTCAGAGCGAGGCATGGTGCTACCACAGAGAGCAGTGTAGGCGCTGCCTTCCTCCAGTCTAGGTTCTATGCTGGTTTGTTTTTCTAACCGTGGCCCAGGATGCCCATGTTCTCCTAACACGGGCCCTAATGCGAAGCGTTTAGTCACTTTAGCAAAACCAACTTTCGGTATAAAGATACATGGGGGCGCCATTTTAGTGTTTGTATTTATGTTCTATTTCGTCATGACTTGATTTAATTGGCGCTAATTTACACGTTTTATTCCCATTTTAGACTCTGGTTTAAGATAGTGTTTGTGAGTTGTTTTGTGGTGCCTGTTGCTTGGGTGCACTAATTGCTGCTACATCTTCTAATGAGCATACTTAATGTCTTTGTAGATCCATATGTCAAACTTCTACTTGATGCTATGAAACACTCAGGTTGGTAAGTAAATCTTTTTTTTAAAAAGTCACCGTATATTCTGGAGTCCCCCCCCTCAACCCCCAACTAATAGCAGAGCTGTTACACTTGGGATTTCTCACTTGGGACCACAAGATTTCTCTGTCAACAGTGGCGGGCTATGTGCTCTCCCGCTGGCCTTGTTCTTCTGTCCCAGCTCAGTCTCTGTCCCTGCTGTTCATTTTGAATATGAGTAAAGGCAATATTCACAGTCTATCTTGTCAGTAATTACCAAATTTGGCCTCTCCGTTCCCCCCAGCCTAGGGCATTGTGGTGAAGAAACCATAGCTTGGACTAATTAGTAGGAGGCTTCCAGATGTTAACCCAGAGACGATTAGAGGAAATAACTCCTGATATCTACTTCTTACCACTCTGGCCCAAGGGTGGGACTCTGTCATATTTTCAGCGTGGTCCTAGTCAGGTGACCAGTGGATGCTGATGGAGTCTGAGATGGTATGGACTCTGAAGAGACAGTCTCCCTTTAGTCTGGAGACGAGACAGCTGAGCCTTGACCGTGTTAAATGTCGGTGAGAGGGCTGTGCCGTGCGGTCTTGGGTGTCCTGGTGGGGGCTGCTCACATCTCTCTGTGCTTTCCAGTGCTGTGAACAGGGGAAGACACTTTTCCTGCGAAGTCTGCGATGGAAACGTCAGCGGAGGCTTTGATGCGTCTACGTCTCAGGTGTGTTTCTTTGCTGAGTTGCTCTCTCCCCCTTTCTCCCTTCCGATACACGCCGGACACTTTTCACACGCCACTAGTCCTGTCTGGCAGCCTTTGTGTAGTACTTTTAAGTCAGTTGCTTGGCTCATGGTTGTGAATCTTTCCATGCCACCGTGTGTGCCGTCTCTGGTTTACTTAACGTCTCTTGTATGCTGTTCTGCTGTGTTTGCATCAAAGCTCGCCCTATCCGATAGTTTCCAACCTTGTCATTGTGTGAGGCAATGCTGCAGATACTCTTGAACCTTCCCTCCTGGTGATATTTGTAAGTGTCTCTGAGATACAAGTCTGAGTAGAATCGCAGGGTCATAGTGTGAAATGGTGGCTTGGAATCGTAGGGTCTTAGCCTGCCCAGAACGGTGGCTGGGATCCTCAGCGTCATAGCGGATGTGGGACAGTGGCTGGTGACGCTGTTCTGCGGTTTCATGCACGTTCTCCCGGCTGCTGCTTTGCTGATGTTCTCTTCTGCCCTCAAGCGTTGAAGTCCCACAGACCTTTTCTTCTTCTGTGTTCTGCCGAGGGGATCTTGTTTTACTTTGGGGTCAGAGTTCTGTTTTGAATGCTCTGCCTGTGTATTCGAATGCTTGCTTCCACTTCCACTTGGATTGTCTTAAAAATACCTTAGACCTGGGGCCTGAAGAGATGGCTCAGTGGTTAAGAACACTGACTGCTCTTCCAGAGGTCCTGAGTTCAAATCCCAGCAACCACATGGTGGCTCACAGCCATCTGTAATGGGATCTGATGCTTTCTTCTTGTGTGTTTGAAGACAGTGACTGTGTACTCACATAAATAATATAAATAGCGTACATCTTAAAAATTAAAAAAATGTATTTCATGGATCCTGCAGTACACATACCCCCATATTTTAAAAAAAGTGCCTTAGACCTTGTGTGTTCAAGTTCACCTTGGTAATTGTTCACCCAATCTGTTATTTATTTATTTATTTATTTATTTATTTCTATTAGATATTTTCTTCATTTACATTTCAAATGCTATCCCCAAAGCCCCCTATACCTTCCCTGTGCCCTGCTTGCCAACCCACCCACTCCCACTTGCTGGCCCTGGCGTTCCCCTGTACTGGGGCATATAATCTTTGCAAGACCAAGGGCCTCTTCTCCCATTGATGTCGACTAGGCCATCCTCTGCTACATATGCAACTAGAGACACAGCTCTGGGGGGTACTGGTTAGTTCATATTGTTGTTCCTCCTATAGGGCTGCAGACCTCTTTAGCTCCTTGGGTACTTTCTCTGGCTCCTTCATTAGGGGCCCTGTGATCCATCCAATAGATGACTGTGAGCATCCACTCTGTATTTGCCAGGCATTGGCATAGACTCACAAGAGAGAGCTATGTCAGGGTTCCTGTCAGCAAAATCTTTCTGGCATATGCTATAGTGCCTGGGTTTGGTGGTTGTATATGGGATGGATCCCCGGGTGGGGCAGTCTCTGGATGGTCTTTCCTTCTGTCTTAGCTCTGAACTTTGTCTCTGTAACTCCTTCCATGGGTACTTTGTTCCCCATTCTAAGAAGGAACGAAGTATCCATACTTTGGTCTTCCTTCTTCTTGAGTTTCATGTGTTTTGCAAATTGTATCTTGGATAATCTAAGTTTCTGGGCTAATATCCTGGAAAGAACCCAGATGTCCCTCAACAGAGGAATGGATACAGAAAATGTGATACATTTATACAATGGAATACTACTGAACAATTAAAAACAATGAACACATGAAATTCTTAGGCAAATGGATGGACCTGGAGGGCATCCTGAGTGAGGTAACCCAATCACAAAAGAACACACGTGGTATGCACTCACTGCTTTTTTTTTTTTTTTTTTTTGACACAGGTGTAGCCTGGGTTAGGGTTAGGGGGTTAGGGTGAGGGTCAAGGTTTAGCTTAGGGCCTCTATCTAGTTTCTCTGAACACAGCTTTGGTCACCTCTCACAAGAGTAAACACAAAAGCATGCTCCTGCTTCAGCATTCCCCTGCGAGGCTTCTCGCTGCTGTGGAGTAGACAGGGTCTGTGTGGCACAGCCTCGGCTGACTTCACCAACCTGGCTCAGGCCTTCAGACCCACTCGGCTTCTGCTCTTGGTCCAGCTCTCAGCCTCTCGTGCGTTCTCTCCGTCCAGCCCTCCTCCTCCTCTGCACATGTTGTTCTTGTTCTTTATCCTCTGTTTAAGTAGGGCAGCTTCTATTTATTCTTTCTTTTTCTTTTAAAGATTTATTTATTTTATGTATGTGAATACACTGTTTCTCTACAGATGGTTGTGAGCCTTCATGTGCTGGGGATTGAATTTAGGACCTCTGCTCGCTCCTGTCAGTCCCACTCACTCCAGTTGGCCCTGCTCCGGCCCAAAGATTTATTTATTATTATACATAAGTACACTGTAGCTGTCTTCAGACACACCAGAAGAGGGCGAGAGATCTCATTATGGATGAGCCACCATGTGGTTGCTGGGATTTGAACTTAAGACCTTTGGAAGAGCAGTCAGTGAGTGCTCTTACCTGCTGAGCCATCTCACCAGCCCTCTCTATTTTATTGTTAAGATAAAGTTTTAATTTTCGATTTAAATAAATTGTCTGTTGAGATTAGAGTCTAATTACATCATTTCCCCTTTTCCTTCCAACCCCCAATCCCTCTTAGGTACCTCCCTCCCCTGCTGTCTTTCAAATTTCATTTTTCATTTTTATCTGCATGGCTGTTTTGGTAATATGTCTGTGCTCCATGTCTGTGTGTGTGTGTTGCCCACAGAAGCCAGAAGAGGGCATCAGATCCCTTGGAACTGCCGTTCCAGATGGTTGTGAGCTGCCACGTGAGTGCTGGAATTAGCCTCGGGTCCTCTGGCGATCAGCCAGTGCCCTTAACCATTGAGCGATCCTTCCAGCCCTATCTGCTCATTTTTGAGACAGATTCTGTAGTTCAGGCTGGCTGAACTCAACTTAGAGTTGAGCATGACCGTGACCTTCTGATTCTCCTGCTTCTACCTCCCGAGTGGTGGTCCGCCATGCCTGGCTGGAGAGATTCTGGGTAATAGAATCCAGGGCCTGGTGCTTGCTAGGCAAACAGTCTCCCAACTGGGCCACATTGCCCCGCCCCGCCCCGCCCCGCCCCGCCCCGCCCCGCCCCGCCCCGCCCCGCCGGTCTGATTTGAAACTTTGCTACTACAAAGAAGCCGGTGCTCTCCAGGTCAGGCCTGACTTCCTTACTTGCTCAGGACCGGCACTGCAGGTGTTAATCACTTTGATGAATATTTATTAATTTCTGTCTCCATTAGTAGATTGTAAATCGATTATTAGGTCTTAATGAGTATTAGCCGAGTAAGTTCATGTTGAATGAATGCGTATAAAGCATCTACACTTACCGAGTGTCTCTCAGGCGTGTAGTAACGCAACTGTCATGGTTAGGCCCCTCATGTCTGCCTTGTCCTCACAGGGTCCTGCTTAGCATGCCACTGGCTTTCGCTCTCCTGTCTGACATCTTCCCGACGCGGGGGTTCCTGGGAACTTTCCCTCATTCTAGCTGGGACCGGTATTCACTCACTGCTTGCTCTGAAACCTGTGGACAAGCACTTTGCTTAGTCTCAGTTCTCTGCAGATAATTGTCTCCTTATGAGACTGAGGCGCAGACAGGCTAAGAAACTTGCTTGGGGACCTGGAGAGATGACTCCAGGACACTTGGTCCTCTTTCAGGGGACCAGAGTTCACATCTCGGCACTCCTGTCTTGTGGTTCACGCTCACTAGTAACCTCAGCTCTGGGTTACAGCTCTAGTGCCTCCTCTGGTCTCTGTGGCTACCCACACTCATGTCTGTATTACTTCCTAGCAGTTGGAAAAAAAAAATATATATATGGAAAACTGCCAGCTTGCTAAGTTAGCAGGGCCCCAGACTGTGTTTTAAATAAGTCTGTTTCTCCCCAAAGCCCATTCTTTTTTTTTTAGGTTTTTCGAGACAGGGTTTCTCTGCATAGCCCTGGCTGTCCTGGAACTCACTCTGTAGACCAGGCTGGCCTCGAACTCAGAAATCCCCCTGCCTCTGCCTCCCAAGTGCTGGGATTAAAGGTGTGTGCCACCACGCCCGGCTCCAAAGCCCATTCTTTTTTTTTTTTTTTTTTTTTGGTGTTTCGAGACAGGGTTTCTCTGTGTAGTCCCGGCTGTCCTGGAACTCGCTCTGTAGACCAGGCTGGCCTCGAACTCAGAAATCCGCCTGCCTCTGCCTCCCAAACCAAAGCCCATTCTTAAAACCACAGTGCTGCGGCATCCCGAGGTAAACTGGTGTGGTCAGCTGAGGGGGTGCAGCGTATGAACACGCCCTTAACGGGACTGCAGGCGTGGGCTAACGAGAAGAGGTCACCAGAAGTGGGACTTAAGGGGATGAGGGGGAGAAGGTTAAGTGGAGGCTTCCCAGGGGAGGCCATGCCATGAGAGAAATGGGATCTGGAAAAGGAGGTGGTTTTAGAAACGAGCGAACTTCTCTTACTTTGGTGTTTCCTAGATTGTTTTGTGCGAGAATAACATCCGGAATCAGGCGCACATGGGCAGGGTCGTCACCCACGAGCTCATTCACGCGTTTGACCACTGCCGGGCTCACGTCCACTGGTTCACCAACATCAGACATCTGGCGTGCTCGGAGGTGAGTTTAGACATTTATTCTTCCCAGAGCACCGAGCTTTTTGTTCAGATGTGAAGTATTTAAAGATAGTCCTTTTCCCTGCACTTGTGACTTTAGCAGTCTCTTTGTAGAATTGCTATAAATGTCATCTTCAAGGCCTAATAGTAGTATCGGCTCATTTAAGTTATACTAAATCATAGTAAGTACTTTTCGTGGGTCACACTTGAGAGATAAATGCAATGCTTGTATGGGTTTTTTTTTTTAAAAAATAAATGATTGATTTTTAAAAAAAATTGTACTTATATTTATGTACAGAGAACTTAGCAGTGTACATTTAACCCAGTTTAGTGGCAAGTTCTTTAGCCTCTGCCTTTTCCAGCTTGACAATGCGAGCCACAGACTTAGGACCCAGGACATTGCTTCCCCAGTGGTGACAGATCTCATCACATCTGTCATTATATTTGATCCTAATAGCTTCCACCAGATCAGCCAGACCACCCTTGTCTTCTGAGATAACCTGTGAGAAGGCAACAGTGGAGCATGTCTTCCTGTGGACCAGGCGTCCCAGCCTGGCCTTTCCCTTGATGATGCAGTAGGGCACCCCCATCTTTTGAGACAGGGCAGGCAGGAAAACCACCAGCTCAATGGGGTCTATGTCATGGGCAATCACCACCAGCCGAGCCTTCTTGTTCTCCACCAAGGTGGTGACTGTATTGACTCCTGCTCGGAGGACAGGTGGACTCTTAGTTGGGACGTCCCCTTTGCCAGCAGCTTTCTTCTCAGTACAGGCCAGTAGCCTTTGCTTCTTCTCTCGCTTTGTCTTTGGCCTGTACCTGGGCCAGCTTAAGCAGCTGAGTAGCTGTTTGTCTGTCCAGGGCCTGGGTGAACTGGTTACTGGCAGGAAGTACCTTGAGCGACTTACAGAGGATGGCTCTTTGCCGCTGCAGCCTGATGTAGTAGGGCTACTTGATGAAGTGTGTTAGATCTCTTTTGGGATGGATGTCCTACCCAACACCGAAGTTCTTGGACCTTTTCTCAAACAAATGGTTGACCACCTTCTTGGCCTCCTGTTTCTTGATGACAGTGGGGGCCGGGACCACCTTCTTCTCCTTGGCCTCCTTTTCTTTGGGCATCTTGCTCGGCTGGTGGAGAGAGCTAAATGATTGATTTCTATCGTTTTGGATTTGAACCCGGGGCCTCATGCATGCGTGTCAAACACTGCTAACTGAACTGTACTCCCAGCCTTGGATTTGCTTTTACAAAACTGGGGTAGAGCTGAGAGCCTAGTGCATGCTGGGTAGAGCCCATGACCCTTACATCCCCAGCCCCTCTTATTCTCCTTCACTCTCTACAACAGTCCATTGAGGACGATAGTTGTTATTCTTGTCTTCCGTATGTGCAAAGTGAAACACTAGTTTGGATTCTACAGTTACTGGCAGAGCTGGGCTGGCCCGGCTTCTTAACTAGGTTGCTTGCTTCATACTGAAAGTCATTGTTTGCCCCAGAGTAAAACATTTAGCCTCAGCAGCACAATATAAAAAACGTATTTATCATTAATGATTTTGGGTTGCTCTCAGAAGTCCGTATACTCCTGGCGGGACATATGTATTTAGTTCTTGAATTTCATTATTTGAGGAGCACATTATTATGAGTGATTGAGGAATTAGCAAATCTCAGGCATGTAGTTTATAATGTAGACTGTTTTTCCCTTTCATTGAAGTCAGTAGGTGCCCCCCACCCCCCACTGCATCTAACTAAAACATTATTTGGAAAGTAGGCTAAGCCTGAGTTTTTAAATAGACCTCTCTCTCCAACGTTATTAGCTAACATGTTCAATGCTTCAAGTTCCACAGAGGAATGCACCTGTGTTCGTGTGGAAGTAACACGGAGCAGACCGTTCTCTTGGCAGTGAATTACAAAAGTGTGGCCTAAGGGTGTGCCATGTATGGGGGCAGGCCCAGAACTTAAATATTGTTAACATCGTAGATCAGAAGATCTGGGCTGACTTCAGTAGAATAGTCTTTGTTTTTTGAGCCTTGTATGAGGTAGCATCTTACACACAGTCAGGGGCCTGAGGAGACTCATGGCTGAGGCTGGAGGTCTGAGAACACCTGAGGTTTGGGCTTTGGCTGGGGTCAATGGTAGTTTTTTTGGAAGGATGCTTTCTTGAAGTCCTTTGGTAATTTCTAGAAGTGTCTGTATTATCCTTTAGAGATCATGAACTTTAACCGGCAGGTCCAACTCTGGCCCTTTGTTCCAGAAGAAATTATTGCTGCCCATGAGGCTCCGGGTAAAGTTTAGAAAATCCCCCCTGCCCCAGTGCCCTGATTTGTATAACACGCTCTTGGGATTGAGGCCTTTCTAACAGATGCTTAAAGAAATTTTCTAGAAGAAAGTGTCAGATACACTGGAGTCTCAGAAATACATGGTGGTTTTCTCTTCTTTTCCAGTTTTAAAGGTTGGCTGGTGTGGAGAGACAGACATCTTCTTTGCTTCTCACTTGCCCTCTGTGTTTGTGACAGATTCGAGCCGCAAGCCTCAGCGGGGACTGCTCCCTTGTGAACGAACTCTTCAGGCTGCGTTTTGGATTAAAGCAACATCATCAGGTAAACATGCCCCTACCCGTGTGAAGAGAGTATGATGGAGATTAGTTCTGCTTCATAGTCATGGTCAGCCATGTGACTGCCTGAGAAGAGAGCCGTGACCTTGTTCTGTGTGTGTGAGTGGGCCAGGTTCATGCATGGCACCTATGCAGGTCAGAAGAATATGTTGGACGTCGGATCTCCCAGGAAGCAGAGTTACATTGTTGTGAGCTTCCATGTGGGTGCTGGGAACCAAACCTGGGCCCTCTGCAAGAACAGTGAGTGCCCTTTCACTGCTGAGCCATCTCTCCAGCTCCAACTCTGGGATACGGTGAAATGGGGATAGATAGAGAATCCAAGTGACATCATAGCCTGTCTTCCTTATGTCATAATATCCTGTGGGTTTACACACACACACACACACACACACACACACATACACACACACACACACACACACACTTGACCCCTTGTCAACTTGACACATAATACTTTAAGACATAATATTTCCTTTTTGGGGCTTGTATGCAAGATCTCAGATTAATGAATATCCTTTCCCCAAAATATTACAAACTTAAAAAGTCGCACAGTCTTTACCAATTCTAATACTTTAAAAGTTCAGTCTTTGGCTGGGCAGATCTCTGAGTTCAAGGCCAGCCTGGTCTACAGAGCCAGTTCCAGGACAGCCAGGGCTACACAGAGAAACCCCGCCTTGTAAAAAAACCAAACCAAAAAAGTTCAGTCTCTGTAAAAACTCAGTCTCTTTTAAAAATTCAGTCTTTCAACTGTGGGCTCCAAAAAAATTAAAAAAAATAATTTTGGTTACTTCAAGAGGGAAGAAACAGGCACAGTTCATAAACTGGACAAAGCAGGACAAAACCCCAGCAATGTAAATAACTCATCATCTGATGTTTGGGATGCAGCCATGATCTTCTGGCCGCCACAGGGCCCGCGTCACGTCTCCAGCTCTGCCCTCCGCAGCACACAGCTTGTCTTCTCGGCTCCAGCTGGCTCCACTCCACTGTCGCTGCTGTTCTTAGAGGCCATCCTGTGGTCCTGGCATCTCCAAAATGCTGGGACTTCCTACTGCACCTGGGCTGCACTTTCACAGTAACCCTTCTTGGGCTATCTTCATGTCAGAGTCTCAGTTTTCTCCATAGCCCCTCAGTTCTGGGGACTCCACTGCCTCTGAGGCTGTACCTTCAAAAGTGACCTCTCCCGGCCTCTCACAGTGCCAAGCCTCAGCTGCTCTCCATGACCCCTTCATGCCTTCAGAATCAGTACCACCTGGGTGACTCTTACACATGACCAAGTCTGGCTGCCAGCGCGACGTACAACCTTGGCCACCTCTGCACACAGCTGACTCCCAGGAAACACTTCCCAGAAGATTTCACCTCAGTGGTTCTGGTCTCATGTTAATCACAGCTGATTCTTCAGCCTCAGCTGACTGGAACCACAGAATCTTAAATTGAAATAGCAAACAGCCCTGATGGAGTCTTTAAACTTCCTCTGAAACACCATAGCCAGGCTCGTTCCATCTGCACAGCTCTCAACATCCTTCAGGCTCCTACGGAATATCTCACTGAGCCCCCAACACTCGATGGCTCTTCTAGCCCAAAGTTCCAAAGTCCTTCCACAGCCCTCCGCATTACAACATGGTCAGGTCTGTCACAGCGATGTCCCACTACTTTGATATGAATTTGTTTTAGTTTGGATTAATATTGCTAGGATGAAACACCAAAACCAAAAGCCAAGTTGGGGAGGAAAGGATTTATTTGGCTTATATTTCATATCTGTAGCTCATCACTGAAGGAAGTCAAGTTAGATAAGCTGGAGGCAGGAGCTGATGGCAGAGGTTTTTTGAGACCGGGGTTTCTCTGTGTGGCTCTGGCTGTCCTGGAACTTCCTCTGTAGATCGGGCTTGCAGAGATGCCTCCGCCTCCGCCTCCGCCTCCGCCTCCGCCTCCGCCTCCGGCCTTCCGAGTGCTGGGATCTAAAGGTGTGTGCTACCACGGCCTGGCAAGGAGGAGTTCAGACCAATTGTGGCCTGCCACTGAACCATCTGAAGCTTCCACATCTGTGCTTTTTGGGGGAGGGGAACAGGGTCTCGCTGTGTATCTTGCACTGTCCTTTGGCGCATGGGCATTTCCAGCTCAAGTGATGAGGTGGAGGTAAAACTAGGAAAGCAGAATATTGGTGCTTATCATCAAAACCGCTGTTTATCTTTCATTTGTTCCTTCTTTTGAGACTAGGTCTTCTGATGTTGGTTTTCTTCCCCTGGGCTCAGGCTCAGTCTGCATCAGCCTCGAGGTGGCGGGAACAGAGGAGTGTCTCCACACAGGCCGTTGCTTTTACTTTTAATTTTGAGAGACAGTCTTGTCATATAGCCGGGCTGGCCTGAATTTGGTCCTCAGGCCTCCTGAGCACTGGTTTTGAAAGCTTGGGTCGCCATGCCTGCTTTGATAATCTTTAATGGATGGGTCACATACCATTCTTTGGAATTTCAGTTTGGAGAAGAGATGATATTCCTTTGATTATCTTAGTTAGGGTTTCACTGCTGTGAAGAGACACCATGACCAAGGCAAGTTTTATAAGACAACATTCAATTGGGGCTGGCTTACAGGTCCAGGCAGTTCATTATCATCAAGGTGGAGCATGGCAGTGTCCAGGCAGAGGTGGGGCTGGAGGAGCTGAGAGCCCCACCTCTTGTTCCTAAGGCTGCTAGTGGAAAATTGACTTCCAGGCAGCTAGGATGAAGGTCTTAAAGCCCACCCCACAGAGACACACCCACTCCAACAAGGCCACGCCTCCTAACAGTGGGCCAAGCTTATTCAAACCACCACAGTTATCTTTAATGGATATTCTTTTGAGTTTTAGTTAGGAAAAGAGAGAAATAAGGATTTTAAAAGCCCTCTAGGCATTGAAATGGCGGGGTCCTTACGTTTCTTAAAACATGGAAGTTTTAAGATCAACAGATTTAAGATATTAGACAAGTTATTCTCATAGCAAAACTGAGACCTATGAAAAGATTATGTTTAATTTTTCTTTCTGCCTAAAACCAGAGGCACCTTTTAAGTCTGAGTGTCTGTGAATAGTTTCCTGTTGCCTCAGGATAAGTAGCAAAAAGTTAATCTATCACCAGTCAGCTGAAAAATTATGAAGGAGAGGTGTGGAAGTGAAGTATATTTTATTTTTTTAAAAAGATAGGTTTTATTTTGGTTACATGTATTTGTGACTGTGTGTGGGCATGTGCATATGAGTGTAGATGCCTTTGGAGGCCAGAAGAGGGCATCAGATCCCCAGAGCTGGAGTTACACGTGTTGTGGGCTGCCCACCATGGCCATTGGAGATTAAACTTGGGTCCTTTGGAACAGCAGGCAGCTCTCTTAACCACTGAGCCATCTCTCCAGCTCCTTGAAACTTGTTTTCAATTTAATTAACCAAGATCATTCAGGACCTTGTCTACGGACTTTTTGTGATTTTGCAAAGTGGGAATTCATATTTGGCAGACACTGCCTGGTGCATCAAAGGATGACATTGGCTATATTCCTGAGAAAATAAGAAGTGGGGTCTTATTTATGCCCAAATAGTTTTAGAGCAAACTGACATGTTCCATGGTTAGAGAATTATATTTGTTAATTTTATTTTAATTTTTAGAATGGCAGAAAGTAATAAAAAAGAACAGGAGGAAAAGTGAATCTCTATGACTTATTTTTGCTTTATTTTATATGCTTTAGTGTTTCGATGGCATGTCTGTCTGTGTCAGGGTGTCAGATTCCCTGGGACTGGAGTATCAGACAGTTGTGCGTTGCCGTGTGGGTGCTGGGAATTGAACCTAGGTCTTCTGGTAGATGAGCCATCTCGCCAGCCCTGGAGAAATTAATCTTAATTTGGTTTAGGTAACATGTGATGATATCGAATGATTAAGTTTCACACACAGTTAAAGCCCTGGGCTTTCCTTCTCCGTAGACTTGCGTGCGGGACAGGGCTGTTCTCTCTATCTTGGCTGTCCGGAACGTCAGCAGAGAGGAGGCCCAGAAGGCTGTGGATGAAGTCTTCCAGACCTGTTTCAATGACCGGGAGCCCTTCGGCAGGATCCCACATAACCAGACGTATGCCAGATACGCTCACAGGGACTTTCAGAACCGGGACCGCTACTACTCCAACATATGAAGATGGTAGCCGCCTGTCAGGACCGTGAGGAACATGGGGTTCTTCGGCACAGAATGTATAAAATGTAAATGGTCAGTTAGGGTCTACGCATAAAGTGCAGAACGTGCTGATTTTAGCGTTTGACTACAAAAAATTGGACACGGCAGAAAGGAACTCCTTAAACTGCAGTGCAGAAATGGAATCTTCAGAGCTAATCATTAGTGAAAAATGTAAATAAATGACATTTTTGTATTTTTTACAGTATACTTATTTTTTGGCTCTTTTGTTCTCTTATGAGATTATTTTAAAATTTGGTTGTGGCCTCTGTGAAGCATGCACTTGGGTGATGGTGGGTGGTCAATGTTAGTATTTACAGACAGCTAGACGATCAGGCCATAGGACATTTGTTGAGATTTTGTCAGGGTCAAAGTGCAAAGAATGAAAGTCGGGAGTAATTCACTCAAGGTCAAGGTCATTTTCTCTCTGTCCATTGTGTATGTATTGGGGACTTATGACTTAATTTCCTGGGGACAGTTTAATGTTTGATATTTATTTTTCTTTTAGGTTTTATTTGTTTTTAATTTTACGTATATTTATGTTCTGCCTATATGTGTGTCTGTGTATCATGTGTTTGCCTGGTGCCTGGGAGGCCAGAACCAGGCCTTGGATCCGCTAGGCCTGGAGTCAGAGGTGGTTATGAGCCACTGTGTGGGTGCTGGGATTCTACTCAGGCCCTTTGAAAGGGCAGCCAGTGCTCTTAACTGCTGAGCCATCTCTCCAGTCCCCCTTATTAAATTCTTTAAAACTAAGATACTACATTCAATCTATAATGCAATCTAGTTTAATTTTTATGTGTTTATAGGACTTTTCACATAATTTTAAAATACTTTGTCACCACATATACCTGAGTTTAACATTTAGAAAATATTCTAGACAGTGTGGTGGCCTGCCTCTATTCCTAGCCTGTGGGAGGTGGAGCTAGGAGGATGGGGAGTACAGGCTAGTGTAGGCTAGATAGTGAGTTTGAGGCTAACCTGGCCTACACGAGACTTTGAAAAGGAGACACTGTCCTGTCGCCTGCACCTCCTGATTGGCTGCATCTCCTGACTGGCTACAGCTCCTGATTGGCTGCACTTCTGTTATAGACAACGCTAAGTCCAAATGGAGATGTGTGGGTGTGTCTGAGTAGACAATACATGTTGTAGTCTTTCCAACTAAAATGGAAACTGTACAGTCAAATTTTTTGATTTTCCTCAACCACTTTATATATTTTAACAATATTTTTTCTAAATTGACAAAGCATCCTTTCTTTTTATTTTGATCTGGACGTCAGGTCTATGGTGGGAGCTGTGAGGCTGGCATAGTCCTATGGTGCTTACCCAAATCCACCCTCAACATCATAAAGAAAAAGCCCAAACACGCAGCAGAAACAAAAGACAATACAGCCCTGACTTCCAAGCCCCTGATAGCATCTATCTTTGTCATACACAAACAAACATGCATGCATAAGCAACACACACATGCAAGACACATGGATATACATGTATAAACAACATATGCATGCAAGACACATGGATATACATACACACATAAACTAAGCAAGGCATGCAGGTATGCACAGCCACACAGACAAGAGAATATCAGAAGGGCATGCATGCACCAATCATACATAAAGGTTTGTGGGTACAAGCCACATACATGCACACAGACAAACAGCACACACATACATGCACAGCTTTTCTTTTTTTTTAATGTGGTACCTATTTACATTCTTTTTTTAATTTATTTTTTTAATTAGGTATTTTCTTCATTTACATTTCAAATGCTATTCCCCATACCCTCCCTCCCCACTCCCCTACCCACCCACTCCCACTTCTTGACCCTGGCATTACCCTGTACTGAGGAATATAAAGTTTGCAAGACCAAGGGGCCTCTCTTCCCATTGATGGCCAACTAGGCCATCTTCTGATACATATGCAGCTAGAGACATGAGCTCTGGGGGTACAGGTTAGTTCATATTGTTTCACCTATAGGGTTGCAGACCCCTTTAGCTCCTTGGGTACTTTCTCTAGCTCCTCCATTGGGGGCCCAGTGTTCCATCCAATAGCTGACTGTGAGCATCCACTTCTGTATTTGCCAGGGCTCGGCATAGCTTCACAAGAGACAGATATATCAGGGTCCTTTCAGCAAAATCTTGCTGGTGTATGCAATGGTGTCAGCGTTTGGAGGCTGATTATGGGATGGATCCCCAGCTGTGGCAGTCTCTAGATGGTTCATCCTTTCGTCTCAGCTCCAAACTTTGCCTCTGTAACTCCTTCCATGGGTGTTTTGTTCCCAATTCTTAGAAGGGGCAAAGTGTCCAACTTTGGTCTTCGTTCTTCTTGAGTTTTATGTGTTTTGCAAATTGTATCTTGTAGCTTGGGTATTCTAAGTTTCTGGGCTAACATCCACTTATCAGTGAGTACATATCGTGTGAGTTCTTTTGTGATTGGGCTACCTCACTCAGGATGATGCCCTCCAGGTCCATCCATTTCCCTAGGAATTTCATAAATTCATTCTTTTTAATAGCTGAGTAGTACTCCATTGTGTAAATGTACCACATTTTCTATATCCATTCCTCTGTTGAGGGGCATCTGGGTTCTTTCCAGCTTCTGGCTATTATAAATAAGGCTGCTATGAACATAGTGGAGCATGTGTCCTTCTTACCGGTTGGAACATCTTCTGAATATATGCCCAGGAGAGGTATTGCGGGATCCTCTGGTAGTACTATGTCCAATTTTCTGAGGAACCGCCAGACTGAATTCCAGAGTGGTTGTACAAGCTTGCAATCCCACCAACAATGGAGGAGTGTTCCTCTTTCTCCACATCCTCGCCAGCATCTGCTGTCCCCTGAATTTTTGATCTTAGCCGTTCTGACTGGTGTGAGGTGGAATCTCAGGGTTGTTTTGATTTGCATTTCCCTGATGATTAAGGATGCTGAACATTTTTTCAGATGCTTCTCAGCCATTCGGTAATCCTCAGGTGAGAATTCTTTGTTTAGCTCTGAGCCCCATTTTTAAATGGGGTTATTTGATTTTTCTGGAGTCCACCTTCTTGAGTTCTTTATATATATTGGATATTAGTCCCCTATCTGATTTAGGATTGGTAAAGATCCTTTCCCAATCTGTTGCCTTTTTGTCTTATTGATGGTGTCTTTTGCCTTACAGAAGCTTTGCAATTTTATGAGGTCCCATTTGTCGATTCTTGATCTTACAGCACAAGCCATTGCTGTTCTATTCAGGAATTTTTCCCCTGTGCCCATATCTTTGAGGCTTTCCCCCACTTTCTCCTCTATAAGTTTCACTGTCTCTGGTTTTATGTGTAGTTCCTTAATCCACTTAGATTTGACCTTAGTACAAGGAGATAGGAATGGATCAATTCGCATTCTTCTACATGATAACTGCCAGTTGTGCCAGCACCATTTGTTGAAAATGCTGTCTTTTTCCCACTGGATGGTTTTAGCTCCCTTGTCAAAGATCAAGTGACCATAGATGTGTGGGTTAATTTCTGGGTTTTCAATTCTATTCCATTAGTATACTTGTCTGTCGCTATACCAGTATCATGCCGTTTTTATCACAATGGCTCTGTAGTAAAGCTTTAGGTTGGCCATGGTGATTCCACCTGAGGTTCTTTTATCCTTGAGAAGATTTTTTGCTATCCTAGGTTTTTTTGTTATTCCAGATGAATTTGCAAATTGCCCTTTCTAATTCGTTGAAGAATTGAGTTGGAATTTTGATGGGGAGTGCATTGAATCTGTAGATTGCTTTTGGCAAGATAGCCATTTTTACTATATTGATCCTGCCAATCCATGAGCATGGGAGATCTTTCCATCTTCTGAGATCTTCTTTAATTTCTTTTTTCAGAGACTTGAAGTTCTTATCATACAGATCTTTCACTTCCTTAGTTAGAGTCACGCCAAGGTATTTTATATTACTTGTGACTGTTGTGAAGGGTGTTGTTTCCCTAATTTCTTTCTTAGTCTGTTTATCCTTTGTGTACAGAAAGGCCATTGACTTGTTTGAGTTAATTTTATATCCAGCTACTTCAATGAAGCTGTTTAGGAGTTCTCTGGTGGAATTTTTAGGGTCACTTATTGTCTTAGTCAGGGTTTCTATTCCTGCACAAACATCATGACCAAGAAGCAAGTTGGGGAGGAAAGGGTTTATTCGGCTTACACTTCCATACTGCTGTTCATCACCAAGGAAGTCAGGACTGGAACTCAAGCAGGTCAGGAAGCAGGAGCTGATGCAGAGGCCATGGGGGGATGTTCTTTACTGGCTTGCCTCACCTGGCTTGCTCAGCCTGCTTTCTTATAGAACCAAGACTACCAGCCCAGAGATGGTCCCACCCACAAGGGGCCTTTCCCCCTTGATCACTAATTGAGAAAATGCCTTACAGTTGGATCTCATGGAGGCATTTCCTCAACTGAAGCTCCTTTCTCTGTGATAACTCCAGCTGTGTCAAGTTGACACAAAACTAGCCAGTACACTTATATATACTATCATATCATCTGCAAAAAGTGATATTTGGACTTCTTCCTTTCCAATTTGTACCCCCTTGATCTCCTTTTGTTGTCGAATTGCTCTGGCTAGGACTTCAAGTACTATGTTGAATAGGTAGGGAGAAAGTGGGCAGCCTTGTCTACTCCCTGATTTTAGTGGGATTGCTTCCATCTTCTCACCATTTACTTTGATGTTGGCTACTGGTTTGCTGTAGATTGCTTTTATCATGTTTAGGTATGGGCCTTGAATTCCTGATCTTTCCAAGACTTTTAGCATGAATGGTGTTGGATTTTGTCAAATGCTTTCTCCACATCTAATGAGATGATCATGTGGTTTTTGTTTTTGAGTTTGTTTATGTAGTAGTTTACGTTGATGGATTTCTGTATATTAAACCATCCCTGCATCCCTGGAATGAAACCTACTTGGTCAGGATGGATGATTGTTTTGATGTGTTCTTGGATTCGGTTAGTGAGAATTTTACTGAGTATTTTTGCATTGATATTCATAAGGGAAATTGGTCTGAAGTTCTCTATCTTTTTTGGGTCTTTCTGTGGTTTAGGTATCAGAGTAATTGTGGCTTCATAGAATGAATTGGGTAGAGTACCTTCTGTTTCTATTTTGTGGAATAGTTTGTGAAGAACTGGAATTAGATCTTTGAAGGTCTGATAGAACTCTGCACTAAACCCACCTGGTCCTGGGCGTTTTTGGTTGGGAGACTATTAATGACTGCTTCTATTTCTTTAGGGGATATAGGGCTGTTTAGATCATTAATCTAATCCTGATTTAACTTTGGTACCTGGTATCTGTCTAGAAATTTGTCCATTTCATTCAGGTTTTCCAGTTTTGTTGAGTATAGCCTTTTGTAGAAGGATCTGATGGTGTTTTGGATTTCTTCAGGATCTGTTGCTATGTCTCCCTTTTCATTTCTGATTTTGTTAATTAGGATGGTGCCCCTCTGCCCTCTAGTGAGTGTGGCTAAGGGTTTATCGATCTTGTTGATTTTCTCAAAGAACCAGCTCCTGGTTTGGTTGATTCTTTGAATAGTTCTTCTTGTTTCCACTTGGTTGATTTCGCCCCTGAGTTTGATTATTTCCTGCTGTCTACTCCTCTTGGGTGAAGTTGCTTCCTTTTTTCTAGAGCTTTTAGGTGTGTTGTCAAGCTGCTAGTGTGTGCTCTCTCTAGTTTCTTTTTGGAGGCACTTAGAGCTATGAGTTCCCCTCTTAGAAATGCTTTCATAGTGCCCCATAAGTTTGGGTATGTTGTGGCTTCATTTTCATTAAACTCTAAAAAGTCTTTAATTTCTTTCTTTATTACTTCCTTGACCAAGGTATCATTGAGAAGTGTGTTGTTCATTTTCCATGTGAATGTTGGCTTTCCATTATTTATGTTGTTATTGAAGATCAGCCTTAGTCCATGGTGGTCTGATAGGATACATGGGACAATTTCAATATTTTTGTATCTGTTGAGGCCTGTTTTGTGACCAATTATATGGTCAATTTTGGAGAAGGTACCATGAGGTGCTGAGAAGAAGGTATATCCTTTTGTTTTAGGATAAAATGTTCTGTAGATATCTGTTAAGTTCATTTGTTTCATCACTTCTGTTAGTTTCACTGTGTCCCTGTTTAGTTTCTGTTTCCACGATCTGTCCATTGATGAAAGTGGAGTGTTGAAGTCTCCCACTATTATTGTGTGAGGTGCAATATGTGCTTTGAGCTTTACTAAAGTTTCTTTAATGAATGTGGCTGCCCTTGCATTTGGAGCGTAGATATTCAGAATTGTGAGTTTCTCTTGGAGGATTTTACCCTTGATGAGTATGAAGTGTCCCTCCTTGTCTTTTTTGATAACTTTGGGTTGGAAGTAGATTTTATTAGATATTAGAATGGCTACTCCAGCTTGTTTCTTCAGACCATTTGCTTAGAAAATTGTTTTCCAGCCTTTCACTATGAGGTAGTGTCTGTCTTTGTCCCTGAGATGGGTGTCCTGTAATCAGCAAAATGTTGGGTCTTGTTTGTGTAGCCAGTCTGTTAGTCTATGTCTTTTTATTGGGGAATTGAGTCCATTGTATTAAGAGATAATAAGGAAAAGTAATTGTTGCTTCCTATTATTTTTGTTGTTAGAGTTGGCATTCTGTTCTTGTGGCTGTCTTCTTTTAGGTTTGTTGAAGGATTTCTTTCTTGCTTTTTCTAGGGCGTGGATTCTGTCTGTGTATTGGTTTTTTTCTGTTATTATCCTTTGAAGGGCTGGATTCATGGAAAGATAGTGTGTGAATTTGGTTTTGTCGTGGAATACTTTGGTTTCTCCATCTATGGTAATTGAAAGTTTGGCTGGATATCGTAGCCTGGGCTGGTATTTGTGTTCTCTTAGTGTCTGTATAATATCTGTCCAGGATCTTCTGGCTTTCATAGTCTCTGTTGAAAAGTCTGGTGTAATTCTAATAGGCCTGCCTTTATATGTTACTTGACCTTTTCCCCTTACTGCTTTTAATATTCTATCTTTATTTAGTGCATTTGTTGTTCTGATTATTATGTGTCGGGAGGAATTTCTTTTCTGGTCCAGTCTATTTGGAGTTCTGTAGGCTTCTTGTATGTTCATGGGTATCTCTTTCTTTAGGTTTGGGAAGTTTTCTTCTATAATTTTGTTGAAGTTATTTGCTGGCCCTTTAAGTTGAAAATCTTCATTCTCATCTATGCCTGTTATCCGTACGTTTGGTCTTCTCATTGTGTCTTGGATTTCCCGGATGTTTTGAGTTAGGATCTTTTTGCATTTTGCATTTTCTTTGATTGTTGTGCCCATGTTCTCTATGGAATCTTCTGCACCTGAGATTCTCTCTTCCATCTCTTGTATTCTGTTGCTGATGTCGCATCTATGGTTCCAGATTTCTTTTGTAGGGTTTCTATCTCCAGTGTTGCCTCACTTTGGGTTTTCTTTATAGTGTCTACTTCCCTTTTTAGGTCTTTTATGGTTTTGTTCTATTCTATCACCTGTTTGGTTGTGTTTTCCTGTTTTTCTTTAAGGGCTTCTACCTGTTTGGTTGTGTTTCCCTGTTTTTCTTTTAGGACTTGTACCTCTTTAGCAGTGTTCTCCTGTATTTCTTTAAGTGAATTATTAAAGTCCTTCTTGATGTCCTCTACCATCATCATGAGGTATGCTTTTAAATCCGGGTCTAGCATTTGGGTGTGTTGGGGTGTCCAGGACTGGCTGAGGTGGGAGTGCTGGGTTCTGATGATGGTGAGTAGTCTTGGTTTCTGTTAGTAAGATTCTTACGTTTGCCTTTCACCATTTGGTAATCTCTGGAGTTAGTTGTTATAGTTGTCTCTGGTTAGAGCTTGTTCCTCCCATGATTTTGTTAGCCTCTATCAGCAGACCTGGGAGACTAGATCTCTCCTAAGTTTCAGTGGTCAGAGTACTCTCTGCAGGCAAGCTCTCCTCTTGCAGGGAAGGTGCACAGATATCTGGTGTTTGGACCTGCCTCCTGGCAGAAGATGAAGGCCCAAAACAGGGCCTGTCTCAGAAGCTGTGTCGCTTCTGCCTGTCCCAGAAGCTATGTAGCTTCTATAGTTAGCACTCTCACCTACACAGACTAGTCTCTGAGAGATCCTGGACCAGAGATGGCTCCCCCAGGTGCTCTGCCAAAGCCCTCCCAGGCCAGGCAGACACCTCTCCTCTGGCAGGGAAGGTGCCCGGATGTCTGGAGCCTGAAACGGGGTTTCCCCCAGAAGCTGTGTCGCTTCTGCCTGTCCCAGAAGCTGTTAGCTTCTGTAGTCCACACTCTCACCTGCACAGACTAGGCTCCCCCAGGTGTTCCAGCAAAGCCCTCCGGACTAGAGTCAAATTTTTATTAGTGTGTATTTATGTGTACAAAGTAATGGGCTTCAAAATGACATTTTAATTCATTTATCTATTGTGTGGTGTTCCCCCTGTAACTCTCCTGACCCCTTCTCTAGTCTCTCTCTCTCTCTCTCTCTCTCTCTCTCTCTCTCTCTCTCTCACACACACACACACACACACACACACACACTTTAGGTTCCGTATTTCAGAGGAGATGCATTTGTCAGGAATCCGACTTACTTTCCTTTATATGATTCTCTCCAGCGTCTGTCCCTTTCCCAGTAAAGGACAGTCTTGTTCTAATTGTCTCCTTACCTGTCTGCTCTGCACCTGCACTTCACCTGGCTGTTCCCTAACAGGTTGTCATGTGTGCTGGTGTAGATCTGTCGGGTGTGCATATGCCCAGGTGTGTTCTTCTACTTACAAGCTGTCTCTTTTCTCCTTTAAAAAAAAAAGATTTATTTATTTGTTATTTATTTATTTATTTATTTAATGTATATTAGCACACTGTAGTTGTACAGATGGTTGTGAGCCTTCATGTGGTTGTTGGGAACTATATTTAGGACCTCTGCTAGCTCTGGTTGGCTCCACTTGCTCCAGCCCAAAGATTTATTTATTATTATGCATAAGTACACTGTAGCTGTCTTCAGACGCACCAGAAGAGGGTGTTGGATCTCATTACAGATGGTTGTGAGCCACCATGTGGTTGCTGGGATTTGATCTCAGGACCTTCAGAAGAGCAGTCAGTGCTCTTACCCGCTGAGCCATCTCGCCAGCCCTTACTCGGTGTTTCTGCTGTCAGCTTTTGAGGAGCCTTCATGCTGGTTGCCATGGAGGCTGCGCTGGTGCAGTTTGCTACGTGTCTCCAGTATTTACTTGTGTTTTAAAGATGTACTTTAAGTTGGGTGCAGATGCCTGTGTGCCGGTGTGTAGCAGGTGCCTGTAGAGGCCAGAAGAGGGCGTCAGATCCCTTGAAGCTGGAGTTACAGATGGTGGGAACTGCTTGGTATGGGTATTGGGAACCAAACTCAGGTGCTCTGCCAGAGCTGCACATATCTCTAACAGCTGGGTCTCCAGCTCCCCCCCCCCTTTTTTTTAGATTTTAAGCACCGTGTTTTGCCTGTATGTATATCACATGCATGCCTTTTAAAAATTGTATATTTATAGTTTCATGTTTCTTAAACTATGACACATTTGTATATGTAATACAATGTCTTCATGTCTTAGAGAAAATATTTGTCACAATTACATTTTTATTGGGGGGGGGGAAGGCTATTTCTCTTTCTGTGATTTCCAGATGAACTTTATAGAGTTATCTTTTTCTTTCCTTTTTTTTTTTTTTTTTTTTTTTAAACATAGGGTAGGAAACTGGCATTATAGAAGTGGTTAGAGACATGGAAATATTATTTATTTTTTATGTGTATGGGTGTTTTTGCTTTCATGTATGTCTGTGTGCCACATGTATGCAGTGGTCCAGAAGAGGTCTCTGGATGCCCTGGAATTGGAGTTAGAGATGGTTGTGAGCTTCCATGTGGATGCTGAGAATCAAACATGGCTCCTCTTGGGAAGAGTAGCCAGTGCTCTTAACTGCTTAGCCATCTCTCCAGGCCTGAATAATGTGTGTGCTAAGACTGAGCCGCACCACAAACAGGTTTCTCCAGTAACTAGCACAATCTTTGGGTTCAAAGTGTGATCAAATATGCAACATTTGTGGTTCTCTCCTTCCACCATGTAGATCTTGGGAGTGCACTTCAGGCTGTTAATTTTGGTGGCAAGGACCTTTATTGGGTCAGCCATCTTGCCAGCCTTTATTTTAAACTACACCTTGGTGCCTGCTGAATGCCCAAACTGTCCTTATAAAATCTCAGCTGAAGTCAGCCATGGTGGTACACACTGTAATCCCAGCGGTTGGGAGGCAGAGGCAGGTGTCATAGCAAATTGAGGCCCGCCAGGTTTAGATAGCCTGATCTGGGTCATCCAGGGCTATATGGTGAGATGCTTTCAAAACAGCAGCAGCAGCAGAATCCCAGATAGAGCCAGATTTTGCTGTCACGACTTCAAAGCTTTCAGTTCAAAAGAAGAGGGAATCGGCAGTGGTGAGAAGGAAAATTACGAGAAATAAATTCAGACTGGGGCTGGAGAGATGGCTTAGCACTAGAACACTGGCTCCTGCAGACGACTTGGGCCTGGATCTCAGTACCCACATGGTGACTAACTCCAGTTCCAGGGCATCCCACACCTCTTCTAGCTTACAGGGACATTGTACTCACATTACACAAACAAACATGCATGTAAAATGCTCATAAAGTAAAGATAAATCTTAAAAAAAACCTATTAAAATACAGATTATCATTAGAATGCGTTTTACTTGCTGTTCAAATATTATAAATTGGGGAAAAGGTAGAAAAAAAATTCAAGGACATTATTATCAACACAAATGAGCATTTATTAATTATACACTCAGCGTGTTGCTCTGAAGTTTAATGAGAATAACTAGGTTTGGTAATATCTTGTCTGGATATTTCTATCCCCATGAGAGAAGTTGGATGGTAGAGCTAGTGTGGTCTGATAGTTGCAGGCTAAGATCACTGTCTGATGCATTCCTCGGTCTCTCTTTCTCCTGAGGGAAGAAATGAACAAAACAGAGGTTCCCTCATTGCTTAATGATGACGTTTCAGCAAAGACTGTGGGTCTGCCAGTTAAAAAAGGCTTTATTGTAGAAAACTTCAGACACCTAGAAAAGAAGAAGAAAAAAACCCCAGGAGTATAAAGAATGCTCTTCCTCTTGTCACTCAGGCGTGGCAACTTCCCTTTTATTTTCCTTTAAAGATTTATTTATTTATTTCATTTATATGAGTACACTGTAGCTGCCTTTAGTCAGACCAGAAGAGGCTATTAGATCCCATTTACAGATGGTTGTGAGCCACCATGTGGTTGCTGGGAATTGAACTCAGGACCTCTGGAAGTGCAGGCAGTGCTCTTAACCACTGAGCCATCTCTCCAGCCCATTGTGGTAACTTTCCTGACATCCTTATGTGCTTACCCTCCCCGATGTACTAGTGTGTCAAATACAGTCTGAATTTACAGTGGGTTACCCCAAACATCACGAAGATGTGAGACATTTCTGTCCTTCCAGAGTCCTTGTTTTTCAGTTTATTCCCCCCCCCCCCTCAGCCCTGCAGGAACCCTGTGTTCTGATTTATCTCAACACAGATTAATTTTGCCCATCCTAGAATTTCCCATACACAGCATCATCAATATGCTTTCTCCCTCCTCCCTCCCTCTTTCCTCCCTCCCTCCCTCCCTCCCTCCCTCCCTCCCTCCCTCCCTCCCTCCCTCCCTCCCTCTTTCCTCCCTCCCTCCCTCCCCTCTCTGTCCTGGATAGGTTGGCCTGGCCACACCAGCTGCCCCTGCCTCCTGAGTGCTAGCACTGAGCCTGTGAGCCACATCCTCAATATGCCCTCTCTTAGTACCAGGTTCCTTTTATTTAAGTGTTTGTGCATCTTTATCTTACTTCCTGTACCTGTAACACCCTTTTCTTGCAGAGAGAGTTCAGTGATATAAATAGATCACGACTTGTTTGTTTATACTTCTGTGTATAGCTGTTGGGTTGTTCCACTAGTCGGGTGGTCTAGACACACCTCATGAGGGAGGTATTGTAACTCACACCATCCATTATGGTGGGAGAGTTAGGTCGGCAGGAGCTTGATGGAGCTGGCCACATTGCATCTGCAGTTGGGAATGGAGGACAAGGAACACAGGCCACTATTCTGCTCACCTTTTCTAGCTGTCTGTGCAGTGCAGGAGCCCAGCCAGGGAATGGAGCCGCCCAATGTGGGTAAGTCTTCCCTGTAGCCAGACTTGAGCTATGTTGTGGGTTTTTCTTTCTTCCACCCTTCACCCCTTTTTCTCCCATCCTTTCAACCTCTTAACACTTAGATAGGAGAGAGAAAATGATAGAGGGGTAGAGGGTGCAAGGTCATCATTAGTCTACTTGGCTGATTAGGGGCATTGAGTTCCTTGGGGCACGTTTGATCTTCACTGTCAAGATAACTAATTTCTTCTTAGTTTCTTCTTTGTGCATGACTCCTTAACAGACCATGACCAACAGTGACCAACCACCAACCCACCACAACCTCTCAGGGCCCTACTGTTTATCTGTCCTCTGAAGAGTCCCCAGAAACCCAAAGGTCACACACTGGCAGCTGGCAAAATCACACCCCTGCTAGAGCATGAGGCAAATCATAGTCAGCTGCAGTGGGCAATCTGAAACAGCCCCCATATCCTACACCTGGGATTAGAGTGAAAACACTTTCTTATAATCTTTCTGTGTTTTTCAAAGAAACCAAAATTCTTACTACACCTCACACTTCAATTAAGGTAATTGAGTAGTTACTGATGGCATGTACGGAGATCTCTTTCCGGGGTGATTCTAGGTTTTGACAAGTTGACAGCTAATACTGGGCTTGATCCTGTCGTGAGAACCTCTGCAAGGCTGCCTGGGGGGGGGGTGTTTGCACAAAAAATACCTCAAGCCCTTCAGTGATATATATATATATATATATATATATATGTGTGTGTGTGTGTGTGTGTGTGTGTGTGTGTGTGTGTGTGTGTATAAAATTTATTTATAGCTCTCTCTCTCTCTCTTTCTTTCTCTCCCCCCCCCCCCAGGTCCTTTGAATATATGTTATGGCTTCTGGTTTTGTATTTTTATGGAATTCTGGAGTATAACAAGAAGTGGGTTTCTGTGTCTTTATCTGTTTCTTGAAGACTGCACTATCTTATACCATTACCCTGTGCCCTGGGCCCTCAGTCTCAATAGACAGATGTGGAACACCTAAGCCACACCCAAACCGTGGCACTGATGCTTTCGATGTGGCTGGTTTGGAGCAAGAATGAAATTTTATTTAATTTTAATATGTGTTTATTAGGGGCTGGAGAGATGGCTCAGCGGTTAAGAGCATTGGCTGCTCTCCCAGAGGTCCTGAGTTCAATTCCCAGCAACCACATGGTGGCTTGAAACCTTCTGTAGTGAGATCTGATGTCCCCTTCTGGCATGCAGATATATATGCAGATAGAGCACTCATATACATAAAAAGAAATAAATTACAAAATATGTGTTTCTTAGCCACATTTTTTGGGGGAGGGGGTTAGCCATCTTACTCGGCGTCTAGAGGCCAGTCTTGGAATTACAGATGGTGGAGCTCTCAATTTATGGCTAATAGGTGAAATGTAAGCACAAAGAGACAGTGGGTGTAACGGGAAAGGAAGAGGGTAAAGATTACACACTGGTGAAAAACAGCATCTAACATTGTGTCTGAGGGGGAGGAATTGGAAGATGGTTGTAGAGGCCTCAAATGAGTGACATTCTATAAGTGAGTTCCAAGAAGAGAGGCAACGGTTGATCGCATTATCATTGGCTGATTCATTCTGATGACAACAGAAAATAGGCCTTTGAGACTCACCACGCCTGTGTGCTCCGAGGAAGCCTTGTGGTTCGGAGATGACTGGCCAAGTCTAACACACAATATGTGTGTGTGTGTGTGTGTGTGTAGGTTGGGGGTGGGGTGGGGGCAGAGCTTGAGCCCAGTTTCTTCTTTGGTATCACCAATAAAACGGAATGAGTGCTTAAAGCGAGAATATTGCAGTATCAATTCTTATGAGTAATTCTAGGGACTTGAAGTGTGATGTGACGTGTGCTACTTTTGGAAACCCACTCCTCCGAAACGTTGTTGGAAGACGCTTACGTCCTTATTAAAATGTTAACGCGTGAGTCAAATTGATGGGTTTTGAACCCGAAAGATCAAATAGTTCATTTAATCGTATTAACCAAATTGGTTTTAAACCAGCGGAATTATTTGCTGTGCTTAAGAAGTCATTATTCTCCAACCGAGTGGATAAATGGGTCACCTTGGGGTTTGCAGCTGGAGTTTTCCTTTATAACAGTGCATCGGGAACTGAGTCATTTGTCCCAAAGAGGCTCAGCAAAGGTCCACCAGACCTGTCTTGATTAATTTCTCAAAACCACACGAGGAGATTTGTCAATTATGCTTTCCAGGGTTGATTTGATCAGCCTCACACCTTTTCATGGACTGCGGAAGTTGCTCCTTGGAGCTCTGACTGATCAAAATGGTTAAGAATCGCCAGGCAGAAATGACCTGTGAACCAACTTCTAATATGACTTGAACTTATGTGGTTTAGATGGCTGCTATCTTTGAGATGCTGGGTGTAGAACGGTCTCACCCAAATTCTGGCAGCATTTCTGGAGGAGCAGGCAGGGAGCGGGCACTCAGTCTTTTTCTGCTGGTGGAAAGTGACAGACAGAAGACATCACTGAAGACAGCACAGAGAACACCCGAAGAACAATCAAGATTTTTTTTTCTTTTTCTTCCCATTTCGATCCTTCCCGTTTCTACAGCTGCTGTGACATTATGACAGTAATGTAGTTGTGACCTGCTATTTCAGTACACACAGATCTTATATTACTCCATATTATAGCAAATTACCTCTTTTTTTTGGTCCCCTAGGCTCTTTGCTGTCTAAGTGGAACCCTTGGTCCTGAGCATTAACAACAGCTAGCAGCTGGTTAGAAAGACTCAAAAGCTCTCAGTCCGTGTGCTTCAATTCACACACAGACGTCAAAGTGGAGAAGTAGTCCTTGAAGGACCTTGGCAGCCCCAAGGGAGTGGATTCCTTTCCTGTCTGCTTACATCACCCCCACCACCTTAGAGAGCCCGGAATTCTTTGAGTTTCTGGATTCAGGGATCTTATGTAATGACTGGCCAACAGATGGGGCTGGGCATCCTGGAGTTTCAAGGCTCCCACAGGAGGTTCAGGACTGGAGGGTTCTGCATCCGGAGGGTCCTTCTCTTTCTAAACGATTATATAGTTTAGACTACTATACTATTATACTTTTAAAATATTATGTAGGTTTTGTATAATACTTTTGCTGTAAAAAGAAACTAGAGAGTTCTTTACGTTTCTTCATTAAGTAACTTTAAGAACAAGTTTCTTGAACTTCAGTCTCGTGTCTGGCTGACCCTCCTTACTAGGCTCTTACTCTTAGATCCGATGTTAAAGACTCGAGGGGACAAACAGAAAATGAAGGGAGAGATGCTTTGTTTTTATTCTTTATTAAGATGAGCTAACTGCTCTGGTTAGCGTAAGCGAAAATAATTTTAGTTGTGAAGTTCAGAGGTCACAGGAAAATGGAGGTAAACTTATCAGAAAAAAACAGAGAAAAAAACCTGGTAAAGCGGGAATTTTAGATAAACAGTGAATACCTGTTTTATTCGGTGACTTAGTGTTTTATCAGACGGAGAGAGTTTACTCTGCTGCAGGCTGGCCTTGAACTGATCTGTGTAGCCTGGGTTGTTCTCAGGCTTGGAATTCTGCTGTCTCATAGTCCCAAATAGCTGGACATGTGCCACTGTGTTAACTTATTATTATTTTTTAATACAGGCCTCTCTAGTAGCCCTGACTTTCCTGGAACTCCTTATATAGACCAAGTTTGTCTTGAATTCACAGAGATCCACCTGCCTTTGTCTTTTCTTCTTCTTCTTCTTCTTCTTCTTCTTCTTCTTCTTCTTCTTCTTCTTCTTCTTCTTCTTCTTCTCCTTCTCCTTCTCCTTCTCCTTCTCCTTCTCCTTCTCCTTCTCCTTCTCCTTCTCCTTCTCCTTCTCCTTCTCCTTCTCCTTCTCCTTCTCCTTCTCCTTCTCCTTCTCCTTCTCCTTCTCCTTCTCCTTCTCCTTCTCCTTCTCCTTCTCCTTCTCCTTCTCCTTCTCCTTCTCCTTCTCCTTCTCCTTCTCCTCCTCCTCCTCCTCCTCCTCCTCCTCCTCCTCCTCCTCCTCCTCCTCCTCCTCCTCCTCCTTCTTTTGGGTTTTTGAGACAGGGTTTCTCTGTGTAGCCCTAGTTTTCCTGGAATTCACTCTGTAGACCAGGCTAGCTTCGAACTGAGAGGCCAAGTGTCTCTGCCTCCCAAGTACTGGGATTAAAGGCATGTGCCACTATGGCCCACTGCCTTTATCTTCTGAGTGCTGGGATTAAAGGTGTCTGTAACCAGACCTGGAAACTACATATATATATGATTTATTTATTTCTTTTATGCTATGTGTTGTGCTGGTTAGTCTCTGTCAACTTGACCCAAGCTAGAGTTATCTGAAGGGAGGAACCTCAATTGAGAAGCCTCCAGAAGATCTGGCTGTCGGGCATTTTCTTAACCAGTAACTGATGTGGAAGGGCCCAGTCCATTGTGGGTAGAGTCACTGCCGGGCTGGTGGTTCTGTGTTGTACAAGAAATTAGGCTGAGCAAGCCACAATGAGCAGGCCAGGAAGCTGTACCTCTCCATGGCCTCTGCATCAGCTCCCACCTCCAGGTTCCTGCCCTGAGTTCTTGTCCTGACTTCCTTCAGTGATGAACAATGATACAGAAGTGTAAGACAAACAAACCCTCCCTTCCCATCTTCCTTTCTGCTATGGTGTCTCATTACAGTAATAAAAACCCTAAGTAAGACATGTGTATTAGTATTTTCGGCATGTAGGTACGCACACCGTGTTCATCCATTGCCCACAGAGGTCGTCCGATCTCCCTGGAATTGGAGCTACAGACAGTTGTGAGCCTCCTTGAGAACACTGGGAACTGAACCTGGGTCCTCTGCAAGAGCAGCAAGTGCTCTAAACTGCTGAGCCACCTCTCCAGCCCCAATTTGTAACAAGATCCTACGGAAACACACGGGGCGTGTTTATGCTTGTTAAATCTGGCAATCTTGAGAAGTAAGCCACAGAAAAATGAAGACTAAAAAGGTCTATATCGTGAATAAAATTTGAACCTCAATGATGTGCTGTCAGGATACCCACGTAAAATACCTTTTATGGGACATTTTACTTATTATTTATTTTTTCAAAGAGGTAGGATCACAGTTGTGCATGACCACAGCCACATTCTCAAAGTCAGAAACATCTCAGGCACCGTCCTTCCTCCGTCTCCCAAGTTGACTATAGGCATGTGCCACTCCCTCCAGTCAGGACATTTTATCATTGAAAGAATAGTATATACTCCATGATCTCAGCCTCCAGGAAATCTCTGAGTGCTTTTGTCCATGACATCTCTCTGAGATGAGGGTGAACCACAAATCAAGTTTATGCATGCGGATTTCCATTTGTTATGTGCAAAACAAACCAAAATAATAATATTATCTTCACCCCCCACCCCACCCCTCCAGCATTAAAGAGGAACAGAAATAGGCCGCGTGGAGAGTGAGCTGTTGGAAGCGCTGTCCAGCAGCAGAGGGCGCACGCGCACCACCGATGAGCTTCCAGTCACACCCGATCCGGTCATTTTCTCAGTACTCTGTGCAGTTCAGGTTTTATTTAAATATTTATTTGAATCAACTTTGGCATGCAGCGGTGCAAAAACAGATTAGAAATTAAATGCAGGTCTAGTGCACTCTCCAGCGTCTGCATTTCCCTAAATGATGTATAGCTTTTCGCCTAGGCGCCTTGATTTAGGAAGTCCTTCGGCTCGGCTTTGACATCTGAAAGTCCTGTGCTTCCTTTTGTGCTTAGATCCTGGCGTTTTTTCCCTCTCGGATCTTCCACTGTGAGAAAGAGTCAAGGGTGGGTGGGTATTTATCAGGGTAGAGAAGCGAAAGTCCCAGACAGGGTGGGATTGCTAGGTGGGCTGACTTGGCTCCCAACTACAACAGGAGTCAAATGTGACAGTTCTGATGTCTGAGAGTGGTGAGAGTCGAGTTGATTTCACACACACACACACACACACACACACACACACACACACACACACAGGAACACACGCGTGCACACACACTACTGCTTAGTTCATACAATGTGTCCTGTATGCTGAATGTCGACAATCTCTGGACCCGATCACTTGGCATTGGATAACCAGTTGTGAGGCTTTTCCTTGGGGAAGACAATTTCTTTGGCTCTCAGTATTCCCAGTTGCTAGTCTTTCTTTGACTGCGGTTGAGGTACTGTGAGCTTTCCTCCTTCCACGTTAGCGTGTCCATTGCTGTTGTCCTTGTTAGGTAGCCATGTTGTTGAGACTCATGGGCACAGCCCCCTGGCAGTTCTAGGAGACACAAACCCCAGAAAACTTCTGCTCCTCTGGCTCTTCCAATCTTTCCATCTCTACTGCAATGATCCCTGAAGCTTAGGTGCCGGAATTGTGTTGTAGAGGTATCAGCTGGAACTGGACACAGTCAGGTCTCTTGTTCTCTGCGTCTTGATTGGTTATAGTTTTCTATAATGGTCTCTGTCTGTTACAGCAAAGAGAAGTTCCTTCAATGCGGGTGGGAGCTGCACTTATGGCCAATAAGGACTTTTTCAGCTCATTAGAATCCAGCAGTCTCAGCCTCCTATGTATAGTTATTTTGTTTTTGTTTTCTTTTTTCAGATAGAGACTAGCTGTGTATCCAGACCTGCTATGAATTCACAATCCTGCCTCGGTCTCGTGAGTGCGTAGACAGCAGGCATAACTCACCACTCCTGGCATTTTTGTGGTCCGTTGTTGGCTGGAATTTTGTCCATCATGGTCTGACTGTTATGACTTTGGTGTCTGACTATATTTGACTTCATTTCAGTCACATAACAACCTGATTAAGTAGTCGCTGTTTCTGTTTGTGTGGAGGGTCAGAAGAATGGTGAATCTAAGCAAAAAGGCAGTATTCTAATAAACAAAGCATACACATTAAACATCTGTTTGACACATTACTTCCTAAACCTGATTTTGAAAGATGTTGTTTTTCAAAGTGTGATACATTTCATCAATTTTGGAAAAAGTTGCACACTTTAACCCTTTCCTGGAATTTTACAACAAGGTTTTCTTAAGAAACTCTATCGCCAGCCAGGTGGTGGTGACACACACGTTTAATCCCAGCATTTGGGAGGCAGAGGCATGTGGATCTCTGAATTCAGGTCCAGCCTGGTCTACAGAGTGAGTTCCAGGACAGCCAGAGCTACACAGTGAGACCCTGTATCGAAGGTTCCCCAAAAAAGAAAAAAAAAAAACTACAACTGTGAAATACATAATTAATCTCATACAGTTTATATTTCTCAAACTTATTCGATTAAAGGATCCTTATTCTCTCCCAATTTTTCTTTTTACTAACATATATTGATTGTACAAAATAATCTGTGTGTGTGTGTGTGTGTGTGTGTATGTCATGTACTTTAATGACACTCCCTTAGGGTCCTCTTTCCCTGCCCCCTTGTCTTTGTGTCTTTTCTGCTTTTAAACAATCTTCCTTATACTTTTATATCTTAAAAAATAAAACCGGATTCTGCATTTGTCTTCCCGAGTCTATCTTGTTTCCATTAACACGATACCCAGTTCCATCCATTTTCCTGTACTTGATGTAATTTTGTTTTTCTTTATGGTTGAATAGAACTACATTGTGGATCGGCCCTTCATTATCTTTACGTATCCACTGATAGATACCTAGGTTGATTCCATGACTTGGCTACTGTGGATAGCCCTGAATACAAATGGGCACCCGAGCCTGTCTAGAGCATGCTGACGTAGCGTCCATTAGCATCTGAGGAAAAGGGGCCTCAGCATCCTACGATCTAAGATCCCAGGAGCAGACAGCTGGACCTCTCTGTTTGGTTTCGTCTCTTCCCTTCGTTTTTAATAGAACGGCCATCAGTATTGAGAAGCGTGTATCTTCCGCGGAGTATGGTTTGAGAGACATTTCCCTTCGTTTTTAATAGAACGGCCATCACTATTGAGAAGCGTGTATCTTCCGTGGAGTATGGTTCAGGGGAGCTCATTATGGCCGTCACGGTTAGAGGACATGTTTTCATCCCCTCGAGTTTACAGGCATTACGATAGGACCCAGAGATGTGAGATAGGTTCTACTTCAGAGAGAGGGATTTTCAGTTTAAAAGAGGAGGAAAACCTGCCTTAGGTTTGAATGGGAGCATGGTTTTAGTTCCTGTGGTATTGTTTCAGCATTTTTCAAAATAGGAGAGTGACAACAGACCACTGTTTCTACTGATGTCTGTTTTCTTTTTAAGCCGGGGAAGAACGTTGCTTGCTGGCTTCTCCCCATAGCTTGTTCAGCTTGCTTAAAAATTAAGATTTATTTGTTTTATATGAGTACACTGTAGCTGTCTTCAGACACACCAGTAGAGGTCGTTGGATCCTGTTACAGATGGTTGTGAGCCACCATGTGGGTGTTGGGAATTGAACTCAGGACCTCAGGAGCGAACAGCCAGTGCTCTTAACTGCTGAGCCATCTCTCTAGACCTTCTACTGATTTCTTTTTTTCTTCTCTCTCTCTCTCTCTCTCTCTCTCTCTCTCTCTCTCTCTCTCTCTCTCTCTCTCTCTCTCTCTCTCTCTCTCTCTCTCTCTCTCTTTTGAGACAGGGTTTCTCTGTGTAGCCCTGGCTGTCCTGGAACTAATCCACCTACTTCTGCCTCCCAAATGCTGGGATTAAAGGCGTGTGTCACCACGCCCAGCCCTCTACTGATTTCTTAATGTGGCTTTCTGATTTGCTCTCCTATTGAACAATTAGTATTTTCTTTAATTAATCCAGTGTCGCTGTGAAGAGGGGGGAACTCAAACACTGGATTTGAATAAAGAGTCATCATTGAGACTCACGCCCTAGGTTGCTGGCTTTTGTCCTTTTACACAGATGCACATAAATGCACATAAACACACATGCACATAATATACATAGGTGCACATAAATACACACACACACACACACACACACACACACACACACACACACACAATTTCATTGTATCAATGCATCTTGTCCTTGTGCCGTTTGTCAGACAAAGAAGGAAATTAAGGGCCATGTGCATTCTTCTAGGAAAAATTGTTACTTTTTATGACCATGTGTGCATGGACATTCACGTGGTGGTCAGAAGGCGTGATTGTGGGGCCCAGCTTTCTGTAGGTTTTGGAGGTGGAACTTGGATCATTAGGTTTTTCAGGACAAGTGCTTTACTGGCTGAGCCATCTCCACAGCCCGGACATTCTTGTCAGAAGATTGGTCAATGGATTTTGAGTTTAAAGAATAGACAATTGTAGGCATTTTATAGTAATACTGTTGGCTTGCAAGTTACGGCTAGCCGGAAGTCTCTACTCTTTTGTGCTGGTTAGTCTTGTGTCAACTTGACATACAAATTAGAATTATCCAAAAGGAGGGAGCCTCAACTGTGAAAATGTCTCCATTCAATTCAGCTGCAGGGCATTTCTTAATTAGTGATTGGTGGTGGAGGGCCCAGCCTATTTTGGGTGGGATCATCCCTGGGCTCTTTAAGAAAGCAGGCTCAGCAAGCCAGGGGAAACAAGTCCGTAAGAACCCCTCCATGGCCTCTGCATCGGCTCCTTCTAGGTTCCTGCCTGTTTGAGTTCCTGCCCTGACTTCCTTAGATGATGAATGGCAGCATGGATGTGTATGCCAAATACACCCTTTCCTCCCCAGTGTGCTTTTTGGCCATGGTGCTTTTACAGAAATTAAAAACCCAAGCTAAGACACCTTGCTTCTTTAGAGCTGTGCCGACGTCCATCTTATTCTGGTACCTTTTTATTTTTTTGAGACAAGAGCTTGCTGGCTGCCCGGATGCTTGCGGTCTTCCTGCCTCCTTGTGTCTAGTATGAAGACTACAGTTGTGAGGTGCCACGCTGAGCAATGTAGCATATATTACCTATCCCGGGGAAGTGAAACTAAGTCATTGTTACATTGTTGATAGAAGAGTTAGAAGTGAAACATTCGGCTGTGGCCGACTGTGCAAAAGGACTTGCTGGGGATGGTGAGCAACCTTTTGGGGGACTCAGTCTTGAGATACTGTTTTCTCCAGTACTCATGTGATGTAGCAACAGCATAAAGGGTTTCCCCTCGTGACCAACCTCACATAAGCCGGTCCCTCACTCCTCCCAGCATCTCTTTGAAGCAGGGTTGGCATGAAGAGTCCAAGGGGATGCAAGTATCTCACACATTGCTATCTGTCACGCTCATCTTCTCTGTACTTCTGTCTGTCACGGCAGCATCCTTCCTGTGGAGCCGGCAGTCCTTATTGATCCAGTCGCAGATAACTGAACAGTCTAGAAGCAATAGGAGACTGATGGCAAACTGTGTCTTCCCACATCATGACTATGATGAGTTACTTGGGACCTTTCAGAAGCTAGTTTCGGAATAATGATAAGCCAAGAGCCAACGAAAGGGAGTTATTTCCCCCTTAATGCAGTCATGATTATGAATGGTTATTTTACCTTTGCCAATGTTAATAACACCTAATTCTTAATCCTCCTTATGAGATTTGCTTTAATATCTAGATATCGTGGATGTTTCTGAATATACACTTGCTTATGAAACCAGAAAATCACTAGAGATTTCGGAGGGTGTCCACATGGGAATTTCTCTATGAAATTGGAATTGGGTCATGATATTACTTTTGAATAGTATTTTAGAAGACTAGGTCACACATCTGACTGTATCAACAGAATAATTTATGTCCTGGCCCAATTTTAGTACTATTCTGCCTTGGCATTTTTGCATTTTAAGTAAGTAAGCACACTGTTATTAACTTAGTTTTGGTTGTTTTGAGACAGGATTTCACTATATGGGCTTGGCTGGCTTGGAACTCACGATGAAGAGCAGGTTGACTTCCAGTTTACAGAGATCCGCCTGCCTCTGCCTCCAGAGCACTGGGATTAAAGGCGTGCGCCACCATGCTGAACTTATATTTTGAATAAGCACACGTAGTCCTGGAAGAAACCAGTTAATTTTTAAAAAATTTAATTCCATTTCTCATTTTAAAACATTGGGAATGGGAGATGAAGAAACTGAAAGCAAGACAAAAGGAATGGATCCCATATGCCCCTGACGCTGCTCTAGGGCCACTCATAAGACTCAGGACCGGGGCTGGTGAGATGGCTCAGTGGGTAAGAGCACCCGACTGCTCTTCCGAAGGTCCGGAGTTCAAATCCCAGCAACCACATGGTGGCTCACAACCATCTGTAACAAGATCTGACACTCCCTCTTCTGGAGTGTCTGAGGACAGCTACAGTGTACTTACATATAATAAATAAATAAATCTAAAAAAAAAAAAAAAAAAAAAGACTCAGGACCGATAGAGTCTAGTTGGGGTGACTTGGGCCACTTGGGATTCTGTGATCTCTAGCTTATGACAGAGGCCAATGTCTTTAATACTTTAAACTCCTGTTATGGCAGAAAACTATCGCCAGACTCAAGGAACAGAAAACTTTTTTTTTTTTTTAAGATTTATTTATTTAGTATGTGAGTACACTGTAGCTGTCTTCAGACACACCAGAAAAGGGCATCAGATCTCATTACAGATAGTTGTGAGTCACCTTGTGGTTGCTGGGAATTGAACTCAGGACCTCTGGAAGAGCAGTCAGTGCTCTTAACCACTGAGTCATCTCTTTAGCCCGGGAACAGAAAACTTTAATACATGTAATGGCTTCCACAAATATTTACTGAGAACCAGCGGCCTCCGAAGCAGTGGGAGTCTGATGAACAAGGTGGGTGGAGTCTCAGCCTCCCTAGAGCTTATTGTCAAGTGGAAATAAAGACAACAGACAAACAAACAAAGAGCGGATGTGGACAATAAGACAGGATAATGCGATTGAGAACGTGGGGCGTGGGAAGCAGAGGGCGTCTGAGGGCATCAGAGCAGGTGTTGAAGCGGTGAGGAAGGTTAGCGCCCGGGATATTGGAAACACAGGTCAAGGCCCGAGGCAGGAGCCAGTGAGCAGTGAGTGAAGCAATGGAAGGGGCCGTGGTAGCTGCGGCCCAGGGAGCAAAGAGGAAAGGGAGCGAAGGCGGGTGCGGAGATGATGTAAGGACCCGGGGAGTAGGTCAGATGTTATTCTGATAGAAACTGGGAGAACAATTCTGTGGACGAGAATGCAGAGCTCCCAGGCTACTTCAGGTGAGCCATGAAATGGTAGAGAAGGAAGAAAGTTGTTGATTGTAACATGCATTTTGGAGTACCAAAGGGATTTACTGATGTGTTATAAATGGGGATAGAGGAAACACGATTTTGTTTCTTTGGGACAGGGTATCACTCTGGAGGCCAGGTTAGCCTAGAACTCACTACACAGCCCAGGGAGGCCTTGCATTTGTGCAATCTTCCTGCCTCAGCCCGTTGGAGATGGCGGGTGTAAGTTGCCACGGTCAAGAGTTGTCTTGAGAAATTACTGGGAACCAGAGGAGAGAGCTGTAGAGGTGGAAGTTCTGCGTTCAGGTTGGTGGTTGCTTTCAGGTGCGTGTTGGATTCAAGCACATCGACCCCAGGTGTGTCAGGGCTGAAGACTCAAGTGTGGGCATTGTTTGCTCAAGGGTGATTATTCAAAGATCAGGAGATGAGCCAGTTGGTCCAGGGACAGCGTACAGATACCAGGGGAGGTAGTCCCAAACCAGGTTCCAATGTGAAGATTGGAGAAGGAGGAGCCGGGAAAAGAGGCAAAGAAGAAACAGACAGGATCAGGGGAGAGGAAGTGTGGGGCCATGGAAACAGGAGAAACTGTCTGGAGGACGTGTTTGCAACGGCTGAGAGGTTAAGCAAGAGGAGAACAGAGAGGCCGGTAAGGATGCTTGTGTGTCCTTGAAAAGAGTGAAGACCACACCTGGCATAATTAAGGTGACGAGGCAACGCTCTTGTCTTCAGAGAAGTACAATGTTGTCACAGCAACAAAACCAGCGCTAAGTAGAACTTCATTTTGTAGCTGCACTTAACTTCTGGGAACGCTCGCGTTTCCATGGAAACCAAGAATTATTCCATGGAATAATATTATCTTTAGCTTCAATGGTACCCAGAGGTCGGGTAGTCTAAATTCTCACCTTAGCCCTTCCAGCACGAGCTGACACATGCTCACATTTGCACAAACATTTCCAGACACAGACGATCACCCCACGGGATGTGTGTGCGGTGGCTGGCTGGCTGGCTGTGGTCAGTTAAAAAGAAAAGCCTTTCACAGTCAAGAAGAGACTCAGTCACCAGCGGGAAAGGCAGGAGAGGTTCCAGGAGCTGCTAAGCAGGCGGGAGAGCACAGACCCGCAGGGGGAGTGAGGGTCAGGGGAGCTGAACTGGGCATGCTCAGGTTTCCTCTCGTTGGTAAGGTCTGAGGGTGCACAGCTTGTGATGAGCTGGCGCTCAGCCGCTTCTGATTGGCTGGGTCTCAATTATCTGTTAGACTATTAAGTCTGAATTTTCCAGTTTCTTTATAAACCGAGTTTGGTAGCTTCAAGTCGCTGGCCTCCTGCTTATTTAATTTGCCAGGCTGCTTTGGGAGCACCTAGGGACTTATGGAACCAAGATTGCACGCGCGTGTCCGTGCGTCTGCGTGTGCGTGTGCATGTGAGTGTGTGCGCGCGCGTGTGCGCGTGCATGTATGCATTCATGTGGAGGTCAGAGGACAACCTTGGTTATTTTTTTAATTTTTTGAGTCAGTGTCTCAATGTAGTCCGGGATGTCCTAGTACTCGATATGTAGACAAGGCTAGCCTTGAGCTCACAAAGATCCTTTTGCCTCCCAAGTGTTGGGATCAAAGATGAGCACCGCCATAACTCAAGCAAACCTTGAGTTTTGGGAAACCTTTTCCTTCTTTTTTTTTCTTTTTCCTTTTCTCTTTCTTTTTGAGATCAACTCCTTTCCCTGGCCTGGAACTCACTGAGGAGGGTAAGGCTAGTTGGCAAGTGAGACTCAGGAATCTCCTTTTCTCTACCTACATAACTCTGGGATTATAAATGTGTGCCTCCACATCTTCTTTAAACAGTGTGTATGTGTGTATTCTGGGAATTGAACCCATGCCCTACAACACTTTACTGACTGAGGGTTCTCACTAGTCTATGCCAGAATAGTTTTAATGAGCATTTACTTTCCCCCTCCTCCTCTTCCTCACCCTCCTCCTCTCCCCTCTCTTTCTTGTGAGGAGGCAGTATAGTAGAAAGACCCTGGGCTGTAAGTCAGATTCATAAATGTTCATTTTTTTTTTTTATCTTTTAAAATCTTTGACACCTGGATCTGTTTAGCATCAGACAACTTTCAGTTTTGGAGCCTCTTGATTGGCGAATGGGAACATGTCACCTATTTCATGGAGCTGTTCTGGATATGCAGCGAGATGACCTGTTTGAAACACTCACCAGGTACCCTGTACCTGCCTGTGCTGGAAGCTTTCTCTGGGAAATGTTCTCTGCCAGTCTCCACCCCCTCCAGGCCCCCAGGGTCCCCTCCAACCACTCATATCCCCTCTTGTACATTTAGCACAGGGCTCTGACCAGTCACGCCATCTTCCCAGATGGATGATAAAGCAGAGGAGGCTGGGGAGGGTGAAGCCACACAGTGATGGATGGTGTTTGTGAAGCCAAATGGCAGCTCTGTCAGTGTCAGCTGAAGGGTTTTGGGGAGTTTACTGACCCTCTCTGAGCTTTGCCTCCTCATATGAAGAACGGTCAGGGTTGGTATGGTGTAAGAGGGAGGGAGTTAAAGGATATAGTTCTGAGGAAGTTCTTGAGCCAGTGCCTGGCACATGGACAGTGCCCTCTAAATGTCAAAGGATTATTCCTGAAGGGAGTTAGTTTGTTGGATGAATAGACAAAGTGCCTTAGCAGACCACATGGCTTATCATTGGGCTGTGTACGTACATCTCAGGTAGTTTCAAAGGACCTGGAAATGTAATCTCAGAAATCATATACAAAAACATGACTATTACAGTCGCTCAGAAATCTAGAATTACATGAGTCAGAAGGGAAAATTCTGACTGGAACTTTCTCCAGTGCCTCCCTCCCCGTGTTGGGTTCAGTGTGTAGAATTTATTGATTTTTTTTTAAAGACTAACCCCCCCCCCCGATTTTGTTGGTATGTGTTCATGCTTGCTTGTGCAGACCACAGAGCAGTTGTCAGCTGTGAGTTGTGGGTGCTGGGAACCAAACTTGGGTCTCCTGAAAGAGCAGCAAATTCTTTTAACTCCTGAACCATGGAGCCTGTGTTGTTCACAGTTTGTGGTTGAAGATCTAACCTCAGATTGAGTTGACAAAAAAGCCAGAGATTAACTGAGCACTTCGAATTAATTAGAAGCTTACAACTAAAACCTTGTTCTAAAGTAATGATTTTTAAGCCTGGACTGTAGCTTTCGTTTGTTCTTTAGATGTGTGTGTAGAGACGAGACCGGCATGCTTGGGGCTCAAGGGAAGAGAAGTGCCCTGACCAAAGATTCTTCCCCTTACTGTCACACACCCAATAGTTTTCTTTTCTGAGCTGCATGCATTTTTTTTTTTAATTGAGCTTTTGCTAAGAAGCCCCCGTTGGGTGTCTGTAGACATACTTCCTGGCCAGGGACTCCTGGGATGGGAATGTGGAAGAGCAGGCATTCCCTGAGCACCAGTTATGGGTGTGCACAGAGCAGTGTGACCTTTGGTCTGCCCTGTTGGGGGAACTGGACACCAGCTTCTGTCTTTGAGGCTTTTATCTTTAGTTTCCACTCTTGGAATTTCTGCTGCCCTGGTTCTCCAAAGGGAGTCTGTCCTTCAGACTGCATTTAGGTTTTGGAAAAACAGCAGGAAAACTCCTTTGGATGAACTGGGGCTGTGCCATCCTTTGATAATGAGTTTTTAGTTTTGAGGCAGCATATGGATCCAGAGGCATTTTACTCTGGTAGATTTTATCTTGTTTTTAAATAAGTAGAAAGGGGCACTTGAGGGTCTTTTTTTTTAAATCAAATTATTGATCTAAAATCCCATGGTAGCAAAATGCTTCTTCTTTCCAATAATATTCTATTATCAGCATTTTCTTGATATCCTAAAAACAAGTTATATCTCTCCTGATTTTTACTGATTTTTATGTAATAGAACATTATTGTTTGCAGCATCACTGCATCTGTTTTACACGTGAAGGTTTGTTTGGATCTGGTCTTAGACCTTTTGGCAAGTGGGATTCTGTATTCAGATAAGTGATTGACTTAGCAGCTAAATTTAATTCTTCTAATATTGTAATACTTCTTTTGGCCAAATGTTCCAACCATCAGTGTCCTCCGCCTTCACGTGTTTGCAGTGTAACTGCTTTTAGAACAATGCGTCTCGAGTTACAACTGAGGGGATCCCCAGGCTACCAGAAACCTCCCTAGGAAGATTCCCCCAGCTTTTTAAATCAATGGTTTTCAACCCCTAGTGGTGCGACCCTTTTATACCGTTCCTCATGTTGTGGTGACCCCAAGCATAAAATTATTTTGTTGTTACTTAACAGTAGTATTTTTGTTACTGTTATGAATTATAATAGTAATAATAATGTCTGTATTTTCTGATGGTTTTAGGCCACCCCTGAGAGAGGGTCGTTTGATTCCCGAGGGGGTCACAACCCCGTACAGGTTGAGAAACACTGTATAGATCTGAAATTTTTATTGTTCTGATATTGTTATGGATTTTATCCAATTGTCCATGGCCAAATCCTGGTAGAATGTTCTAATTACCATAAAACTTCTAAGCAATTTTCCAAAATTTTAAATGATTATAAGATTTTTTTCTTATTTTTTAAATTTAGTAATAGTGGACATTTAAATTTTGTTGTTGTTGTTGTTGTTGTTGTTATTGTTAATATTTAACTGTGTGGCCCATTCTGGCTTTGAACTTGTGGTCCTTCTGTCCAGATTCCAGAGTGCAGGGATTAGAGGCAGGTATCACCACACCCAGTCCTGGGTTCTACTTTTTGGATAATGATTTGATAACAGTTCTTGTATTTAAGAGAGAAAAGAGACATAAAATGTACTGCATTATCCATGGTTGGTTTTTGTGTTTTGTTTTGTTTTGTTTTGTTTTTGAAACAAGTATTCATTGTGTAGCCCTGGCTGGTCTAGAACTCACTCCGTAGACCAGGCTGTCCTCCAACTCACAGAGATCCGCCTGCCTCTGGTTCCCAGGCACTGGGACCAAAGGTACAAGCCAAGATGCCTGGTGAGTTATCCACTTTTAAGTGTACCCTGGTGTTACATGAATTTCAGTGTGGAGCAGCTGTTGCCCTGTCTGCGAAGCTCTGTTCACGATGCAACATCCACATTTTGTGCCCGATATACCCGATGCTCATTTCCCTTCCTTCCCAGCTCCTGGAGACCACCATTCCGCTCTCTTTAGGATTTCTAACTAAGTGCCTCACACAGTGGAATTGTATGACACTTGCCATTTACTTCCTGGCTTACTTCACTTAACACGGTATCCCCACGGTTCATCCACGCAGTGCCTCATCCCAGCCAAGCCTTCTTTTTTTCTTGGCGCGCGCGCGCGCGCGCGCGCGCGTGTGTGTGTGTGTGTGTGTGTGTGTGTTGGGTATCGAGTGTGCACTGTACCGCTGAGCGACCTCTTCAATCTTTGGCCTGTGGATACGCCGTGTTCCTAACACCCCTTGTTTAGAACCCTGTTCTTTCCAACAGAAGTCTTGTGTATCCTCGCTAACAATAATTTGGTCTTAGACAGTCAACATTCTGGAATCGTTGGAGTAGCTGGTCTTCAAGGCTGCACTGCTCACTGTGGAACTGTGGACAGTGGATAACGAGTTGGGGAGAGAGAATTGGTCTTTTTTGAGGACGTGGCTGCCAGTAGGACTCCTGTGCTCCAGTGGAGGATCCTCCTACTCCCGTGTGTGTATGGGTAGCAGTAACTGTATTTAGTGGGTTATAAGACAAACAAACTGGGATGGAGAACGTTGGGGATACAGAGGGGGTTGGAGGGGAGGGTGGGGCTTGGTGTGCTTGTACTTCACTGTATATCCTAAGTTCTAAGAATAAAGACAAAATAAATAATATTATGTAGACCATTTCTGGGCTCACAACCATTTCTATTCCATTGATCTTTAAGCCTTTACCACACTGGGTAGAGTTTTATTGATTCTTTCCATCAGGTTTCATTATGTAGCTATGGTAGCTGATTTTGGTTGTCATTTTGACTACATCTGGAATCAACTAAGACTCCAAATTCTGGACACCCCAGGGAGGGATATTCTTTCTTTTTTCTTTCGTATAATTTATTTTTATTTTATGTGCACTGATGTTTTGCCTGCACATATGTCTGTGTGAGGGTGTTGGATCCTGGAGGTGAGGACAGTTGTGAGCTGCCATGTGGGTGCTGGGAACTGAACCCCCTCTCTTTGTGAGGGATTTCCTCAATCAGATTAGTTCAAGTAATAAGACCCACCCTAAATCTGGTCACACCTTCTGGTGGCATGTGAAAGGACACGGGAGAAGGACCTGGCTTTGTGCCTGCTTGCCCTCTCGCTGATTGGTAGGTTTGTCTGGCCTGTGGCTGTGGTCAGTATTCAATACAATATTTTCAAGATTCCAGTGTAGACTGAAGGCCAGCAGCTCTCCAGAGTCGTCTCGGGCACCAGCATCAGACTGAGCCTTCTGAGACACTCAGCTACATGGATTGATACTCGTTGTTGGATTGCCTGGACCACAGCCTATAGGTCAGTTCAACGAATCTTCTTGTTTGTTTGTTTTCCAAGAGGGTTTTTCTGTGTACACCAGGCTAGCCTTGAACTAGGCACTCTACCTGCCTTTGCCTCCTGAGTGCTGGGATTAAAGGCTTGAACTACCATTGCCCAGTTCAATAGCTTACTCAAAGTGGCCTGGCTGTTGAGGTGAGTTTCTGTACTACATTGTAAAGGCATGAAAAACCTCCTGAAGGACATAAACTTAGTCCATGAATCATTCATATATATATATATATATATATATATATATATATATGTACATAAATATCATTTACTGAACCCCTACTATGTGCTGCACATAGTGCTGACTTGGAACCAATGACAGTTTCATTCTTTGAGGCTTGTCTCTGTTGAAATGGGTTGACTCTGTAGCTACCATCGATGCAGCAGCCAATGAGTGAGCAGCACAGCTGGGTCTCAATAGCACTTGATTTATGGACTCTAAAACTTGAATTTCACATCAGTTTCACATATCATAAAATGTTATCCTTTTGATTTTTTTCCCATCGTTAAAAATGTGAAAAACTGCGCACACCTTGTAGGCTGGACAGAAATAAATGCCGGGCCAGATTCGGCTCATAAACCATGGTCACTGATCATGGCGTCATCTTATTAAATGTTGACCATAAACAGCATGACATAGCTATAATATGCACGCTATAAATGAGTTCTGTAGAGCATTGGATTTTCTAATAATCTGTAGCAATTGGATAATATCCTATCCAAAGGTTAGAGTCTACCCTTCCTTCCATCGCTCCCTCCCTTCCTCCCTCCCTTCCTTCCTTCTGGTCATTGACTGTTGATGGGGTCATAATATGTAATAGAACACTACACTTTCTCATGCTTTTGGAGGGGTATATTTTAAATAGTGCACAAACCACAAAAAAACGTTTCCAGTTTTAAGCACATTGCTTTTTAAATCACTTGATGATATAAACAAATAATTTACTTTAGACCTTCATAAAATTGCTTTGTTTTGGGTTAATGTTGAATACCTCTGATTGCTCTCAAACATATTTTGAGGCGAGAGGAGAGAGTTCTGAGTTAAGGCAGGTGGATTAGTGTGGGTGGGAACTTTGCCACTTGACATGAAGTTCAGAGTTAGCTGCATGCTGATAAATTTGGATGTGTGAGCATGTGCATCAACACGCATGTTCTCCAGGGCAAGAACCATGTGAGAGCATATATGTATACCAACATGAATGTTCTACAGGGCAAGGTTCTGCAAGGCCCAGAAGTGATACAAAGGGGTTTTCTCTTTCAAATCCTCAGTGTGGCATATAACTAATAAGTCTATGAATTTAAATAAAATGAGACTCATAAAAATTCATACACATTTCCAGCAGATGACATTTTACGCTATAATAAAATACCTTCATAATAGGAATTTTTTTTTTTTGTTTAAATGGGTCTAGGTAGAATATAACCCAAATAATGTTCCTTGAAGCAGTGTCAGTAAGGGTCTGATCCACTGCAGATATTAGTTTTAGCCTTTTATGTTTTTCTATGTTTAAAAATATGAAACTTATTTAAATAATGGGCAATTAAAACATTTCAGAATGAATCAATTTGCATATGACCAAGGCTTTAATACCCAAAGGGCTATATAAAAGGACGCAGACATTCATGAATGACAAACAGATGCACATTCATATGTTTACAAAACCTTAAATTACCAGCGTGGCCATGTTTAACTTCAAGTCACAATAACAACAAAGAATTAGGTTTTCTATGAGGAAATTTTGTTCCGAAGTGAAAATGTTATCTTGCTGTCTCATAATCCCACCAATGTCCATGAACAGATCTTGAGAAACTGTGTCATGACTGAGAATGCGGTAAACCCAGGTCATTACACGATGTCCATTGCATCCCCAACTCCCACCATGATGTCCCCTTGCCACGGCCACTCACCTCCATCCCCACCCCAACACACACAGTTACCATTTATACAGTTAACCACAGAGCAATGTGGGGTCTTTCCTTTATAAGACGTTCTCCGTAATAACACAACAGCTTGCATCGCGGGCTAATATTTCTCCTCTTTTCATTTATGGCTAATTTAAAAATTAGTCTAACACCTGGGTTCCATTTCACTCTCGATTTTCTGATTCTGTGTTGGGGATCTGATTGGTTTGGCTAGAACTTCTCGTCAAGGAAGAGCTCCGCTTCATTTCTGGATAACATTTAACTCCTAAAAATCGGAAAGACTTTTTTTTTTTTAAAAGATTTACTTATTTATTATATTTAAGTACACTGTAGCTGTCTTCAGACACACCAGAAGAGGGCGGCAGATCCCATTACAGATGGTTGTGAGCCACTACGTGGTTGCTGAGATTTGAACTCAGGACCTTCGGAAGAGCAGTTGATGCTCTTAACTGCTGAGCCGTCTTGCCAGCCCTGAAAATACTTTTTGGCTTCGTGTCTGGTCTAAAGATGAAGCCCATTAACAATGTTAAAAAAAAAAAAAAAGATATTCAGTCTAAAAGTACATTGGGGGCTTTTAGAAATGGAGATTAGATTTCAACGTTCTAGCAGCTTGCTTGATTTGATGAGAAAGTTGAGGGTGGGTTCCTTCTGGTGCTAACCGAAGCGGTTACGATCTTGCTCACACGCAGGGCTTTGTTCTCAGTCCTTCAACGTTTCACCCATCCCACTCGGTGAGGCAATCGCTGCCTTCCGTGTGAGGGGCAAGTTTATTTCCCTGTAACTTGCTATTTCAACGTTCTAAGTTGAGGATAGAATTGGTACAGCAAGATGGTTTTAAGAGGAAAGGGGACTTCACATCTAAGAAGTGTCTCTCATTCTGAAGACAGAGTCACCGTGAGGCAGCCTGCAGAGAGCTAGTGTTACAAGACTCGGCTTTACTCTTTAGTGACCATATCTACCACTCTTGCTATTTTTTTGGCCTTTTAAAAGCAACTCTGGAACATTGCTTAGAAATGATATGGTAATTAGCAGAGCATTCGACCAGGCTTTCACCACAGACAGTTGAATAAAAATCCGTAAGTATCAGAGCAACGAAAAAATTCAGATCTGAATCATCTTTTAAGTATTTACTTTGGTTTCCCGAAGATGTGGTCTCACCATGTAGCCCTGGCTAGCTAGCCTCTTAGCTTCGCTGACCCTGGAAGTGTTTCTCCTCTGAAGGTGGTGGGTGCCATGCTAAACTCTGTCACTAGAGGGTGCTCGAGGGATGTTGGGGAGAATTTTTCTTCCTGGTTCTGTTGCGCTCTCTAGAAAGACTCACAGTTATTCCCAGTGGCTTCTTTCTGTCTCACTTCTGTAGTTTTCAGTTTCCACCAAATGTGGTTCCTCCACCGACCTGCTCCTTTGGGGGAGCGGTTGCCCTGTGTTAGGCTTCTCTCGTGCAGGTCGGCTGCCTGCATCCAGCTTCCCGCAGCTTCCTTGGCAGCCCCTTGTATAGCTTTATAGCCAGTTACAAGGCATAGGATCTTACAGTGGAGCCTCTCTCTGGTACATTAGAGGATGGATTTCCAGAAAGTTCTACAGCATAATAGCACCCCAGCAACTTTTAGTTTGGTGAATCATGACTGTATTTTCGTTAACAAGGCCTGCCTCTTAGCCCCAGGAGGTGAGAATTATTTCAGGTCAAGGGTAGTTAGTAGTAGTATCAGTGATTCCTGTATTCTTTTAGAGTCTTTCTTCTATATATATATATATAGTAGCTGTCTTCAGACCCACCAGAAGAGGGCATCAGATCCCATTACAGATGGTCGTGAGCCACCATGTGGTTGCTGGGATTTGAACTCAGGACCTTTGGAGGAGCAGTTAGTGCTCTTAACTGCTGAGCCATCTCTCCAGCCCGAGTCTTCTTTTAGTTAAATTTAAAAAAAATATGCGTTTTATTTGTGTTTTTGTGAGTGTTTGTGAGTGGATATACAGAAGTTGTGGGAATTGGTTTTCTTTTCCCAGGCTGTGGGTCCAGGGAATGAAATTCAGACCCTCAGGCTCTGTAGTAAGTACATCCGCATCTCCAGGCATACCCGTTTCTTTGCGCCACTGGCATGCCCAGGGAGTACACCTGCCTCAAGGCTTCACGGTCACTGTTCTCCTACAGCTCTTTCCTCCGGATATCTGCCTGCTCTCCTCTCCTCTCTGTGAGGCTTCGCTCCACGGGCACCTCTCCAGGAGCCCTTGATTGACCACTTTTAAATTTGTAACCTTGTGCTGCTGCTTACTCTACACATTCCTTTATTTAATTTTCTCCATGAAAATTCTTACTTTCTATGATCCTCGTAATTTACATCTTTATTTTGTTTATTGTCACCTTCTGACTAAAATATAAGTTCCATAAGGTTAGAATTAATGAAATTGTCTTTCAGTGCTTCATCCTCAGGAGGTAGTTAGGACAATAGTACAAGTGTATAATGTCCCTCCCCTGAACACTTGTGCTGAATTTGATCAGTCCTCACAATACTTCTTAATTTTTACTCCAGCTCCTGTGCATGTGTGTCTTAGTCAGGGTTTCTATTCCCGAACAAACATCATGACCAAGAAGCAAGTTGGAGAGGAAAGGGTTTGTTCAGCTTACACTTCCACATTGCTGTTCATCACCAAAGGAAGTCAGGACTGGAACTCAAGCAGGTCAGGAAGCAGGAGCTGATGCAGAGGCCATGGAGGGATGTTCTTTATTGGCTTGCTTCCCCTGGCTTGCTTGGCTTGCTTTCTTTTCTTGGGAATCCAAGACTCCCAGCCCAGGGATGACACCACCCACAATGGGTCCTTCCCCTTGGTCACTAATTGGGAAAATGCCATACAGCTGGATCTCATGGAGGCATTTCCTCACCTGAAGCTCCTTTCTCTGTGATAACTCCAGCTTGGGTCAAGTTGACACACAAAACCAGCCAGTTCGGTGTGTATGCGTCTCTACTTATGTGACCAGAAATATAAAGATGACAGAGGATGCCATCCTTAGCAGCCTCTACATATTGAATAAAGGATTCCTGTGGCTGGCTCGCTTTAAGAGGTGTCTCCAGCTGTAAAAACGAATGGCTGGGGTTGACACTTATCATCGTTATTTCTGTTCAGAGGGCTTGCCAGTTACCTAATGACCGCTAACCCCAGCACAGCGTCTGGAAAGTGTCAGTCGGTGATACAAAGGCCCAAGATGGGGTTGTGAGTAAAGGCACCTCTAAGCCTGTTGTTCCGGGCTCAATCCCCAGGACCCACATGGTAGAAGGAGGAAACCCACACTTGCAAGTTGTTCTCAGGTGTGCCATGGCACATGTGGATGCACCCCCCTCCCAAGACCCCAAGTGCTGACTCTACTATTTCTGTAGTACACCTGGACGTGACATTCTCCAGGTCCTGCTTCTGTTCAGCTATTAAACTGGTCACCCCAGTTTCAGAATCTCTGAGCCTGTAGATGCCCCATTTCCTTCCATTTTGTGAAATACACTTACTTATTCCTTTTCTGCTCAAGTTAGTTTGGCAGCTTCTTCTTTTTTCCCCCTCCCCCCTCCCCCTCCCCCTTTTCCTCCTCCTCCTCCTCCTCCTCCTCCTCCTCCTCCTCCTCCTCCTCCTTCAGTGAAATCATCTTAACTGGTAAAATAACTCACTCTTACCCTGGAGGAGAATACGGACCTGATTGTCTAGATCAAACATAATATGACAGAACCAGTTATTGTGTGGGAAATATGCTCTTAAAGATACTGAATATTTAACACGAAAGTGCCAGCGTTTGGTAGCATATTCCGATCTTGATAGATGAAAGGTATTTAGGTGAAGCCGATCGCGAAGCGGCAAGCGTGTAAGTGATGCTTTCAGGGGCTGCCTCTGGATTTTCCTGTCAGCAGTTTCAGAATGACTGATTAATTAAGAAAGACTTATTTATCAGAGAATGAGGGTGTCTTAGGGTTTCTATTCCTGCACAAAACACCATAACCAAGAAGCAAGTTTGGGAGGAAAGAGTTTATTCAGCTTATATTTACACAATGCTGTTCATCACCAAAGGAAGTCAGGACTGGAACTCAAGCAGGTCAGGAAGCAGGAGCTGATGCAGAAGCCGTAGAGGGGTGGTGCTTACTGGCTTGCTTCCCATGGCTTGCTCAGCTTGCTTTCTGATAGAACCCAGGACCATCTGCCTAGGGATGGCTCTCCCACCCTTGATCACTAATTGAGAAAATGCCTTACAGTTGGATCTCAGGAGGCGTTTCCTCAAGGGAGGCTCCTTTCTCCGTGATAACTCCAGCTGTGTCAACTTGACACACACAACCAGCCAGTACAGAGGGAATCTATTGAGCTTACGTATCACAACGGCATGCCACAGGCTGCTTTGCTACCCAGAGACCGTCTTCATGCTAGGATTCACTTTGAAGGATTATGAAACGATGGATGACTCCCTGCTAATCCATTATCTATCTATCTATCTATCTATCTATCTATCTATCTATCTATCTATCTATCTATTTTTTTTGTTGTTGTTTTTTTTTAGAGACAGGGTTTCTCTGTGTAGCCCTGGCTGTCCTGGAACTCACTCTGTAGACCAGGCTGGCCTCAAACTCAGAAATCCACCTGCCTCTGCTTCCTAAGTGCTAGGATTAAAGGTTTGCGCCACCACAGCCCCGCATGATGGTTACTTTTAATTATTGACTTGAAACAATGTAGACTTTTACCTAGCAAAGGAAGTCTCAAGGATGAACTGTTTAGGTTGGTGTGGGACCACCCATTTTGTAGAATTTGGATAGAACATGGGTGGAACTCTTTCATGAGCTGGGTCCTCAGCCGAATGCAAGGGAGAGTGAGCTGAGCAGTGGTGTGCATGCATTAATTAATCGCTTTCTGTCCCTGACTGTGGATGTAAGGTGGTCAGTTCTCTCACCTGCAGCTGTGACTTCCCTGCCTGGAAGGCCTGTAACTTGAAACTGTGAGCCAGATCAGCCCTTTCTCACTTAAGTTGCTCTGTCAGCGATCTTACCCCTGACAGAGCAACTGGGGCAGAAATTAAGACTCGCTGCACTGATGAGTTCCAGGCATGACAGACCTTGTCTTACAAAAGGTGGTTATTGAGCAGTCTGACTGAAACTCGCTCTGTTTTATAACTAGGCCATTCAATTTCCCAAAGAGGCAGGTAAGGCTCCTTGGAAAAACCACAGACAATGAATCAGCCATGAATCAGCAATGGCCCTGAAATCTATTGGAGAGATAGCTAGCTCAAGGACTGAAACAGGTCCTAGAATTTCTCTAAGGCCTGAACATAAATTGAAAAAACTAGTATAGTAACCAATTAGACATGTACTAATGTAACTGCTGCTTACCTAGCCAATCATACTAAAAATGACCTAACCATTCCCTAAATCCCCCTAGCTGCGATTAAAAGGAGCCTATGAGCTCATCTCCGGTCGCCATTTTGTAGGAATGGCTGATCCCCCTCTCCCCCCAGCTCTCACATGCTGGCTGTTTCTGAAGGACAAACACTCTTTGCTTTTGGATACGATTTGAGCGTGACTTCTTTCAGTGATTCTTGGACCCTTAAAGTTATATTATTTCCTCAAACAAACAACAACAAAAAAATCCTGGGGCCGATCCTGCCAACCTCTGGTTTAGAGATACACTCAGAAGAGTGTATGGATGGAAGTAGATTGTGGAAGGAACTTGAGTTCAAATCTCCTATTGGAGAGGAGGGGTACCATGAGGGGAATAAATAAGGCAAGACTGTCCACATGCCGACAATTAGCTGAATGTGGTTGGTTATTCTATGGCATCATCCCCAGATCAACCAAACCAGACACTCATGAGGGGTGGGACCCATTGATCAAGGTGATTCTGGTCTGAAGGTGCCTTAGTTAGGGTTTCATTGCTGTGAATGGACACCATGACCAAGGCAACTCCTATAAAGGACAACATTTCATTGGGGCTGGCTTACAGTTTCAGATGTTCAGTCCATTATCATCAAAGCAGAAGCATGGCAAGATCCAGACAGGCATGGTGCTGGAGGAGATGAGAGTTCTACATCTTCATCCGAAGGCAGACAGGTGGAGATTTTCTTCTGCAAGGAAGCTATGGGGCGGGGGCACTTGGTTGAGCTTGAGCATAGGACTTCAGTAGTGATGCATGTCCTCCTCCCAACAAGGCCACAGCTCCTAATAGTGCCACTTCCCAGGGACACAATCAAACCACAGCAGGTGAGGCTGAGAATCACTGGTAGGTATTCTATTACTGCACTGGGAGTAGTGAGGGTTGTGTCTGATCACTCCTTCTAATTAGCAGGATTTTTCCTCTTGAGAACATCCTCAGGCCGTGACCTGGGTGCGATTGATATGGCGAAGACAGGATATGTTTTTGGTTGTTTATTATTATTATTAAAACACCTCCCTGCTTCTGAAATCTCTGGATATCATACCTGGAAACTCTCTGGACCTTATGATGGACAGTGAGAGGACTTTAGCAGAACAATAGTATTTAGTTTTCCCCTAGGCTCATGGCCTAGGCAGTGTCAGGTTCTTGATCACCTGAGCAGTGTCAGGCATGGGTTCCATCTCATGAAGGGGACCTTCAATCCAATCAGAGAGTGGTTCGTCACTTCCACAAATTTAGTGTCACCAATGTGTCATGCAGGCAGGTCACCATTGAGGATCAAAGGGTTTGTACCTAGATTAGTGTTTACCTTTCTCTGATAGTGTGCAGAGTCCTGTTCCATACCAGGGACACTCCTAGTCAGTAGGCGTGAGGCTATGTATAGGCAGGCACTGGCTTGACTTGTCAATGTTTCACGAGTTGTGTAGATGTTGACCTCAGCAATAGGATCTTGCCACCAGTTTGTGGAGAGCATTTGTTTTAGGTTTCTCAAGAGTCACACAACTTATGGGTAGTCTCTATATGGTAAGGGAATTTGTTGATGACTTACAGTCTGTAGTCCAACTCTCAACAATGGTCAGCAGCAGCTGTGAATGGGAGTCCAAGGATCTAGCAGTTGCTCAGTCCCACAACTCAAGCAGGCGAAAAAGAGAGAGAGAGAGTAAATCTTCCTTCTTGCAGTGTCCTCATGTAGGTCTCCAGCAGAAGGCGCGTCCCAGATTAAAGGTGTGTGCCACCATGCCCGGATCTGGGACTTGCTTTGTCCCAGATGACCTTGAACTCAGAGATCTCCCTGTCTTAATCTTCTGGGATTCATAGCCACTATGCCTCAAGATCTCCATGCCAAGATCCAGGTCAGAAACTTGTATCTCCCAGCCTCCAGATTAGGATCACAGGTGAGCCTTCCAATTTTGGATTGTAGTTTATTCCAGATATAGTCAAGTTGACAACCAGGAATAGCCACTATAGCACTCAAGCCTGGGCTGGAGGCCCAGCATCTCTGACAAGCTCCTGGGCAATGCAGTTGCTTCTGATGCAAGGACTGTGTGGTAATTTGAATGAGAACGGCCCCCACAGGCTCACAGGGAGTGAACTATTTGAAGAATTAGGACGTGTGAGTTGGAGTACATGTGGTCTTGTTGGAGAGGGGTGTCATGGGGTCAGGGCTTGGGGAGTAGACTTTGAGGTTTCAAATGCTCAAGCCAGGACCAATCTCTCTCTCTTCCTGTGTTGGAAGACCCTGCTATTAAGGTCAAAGTCTATCGTGACCAGATAAGCTCTCCCAGCCTGGTGCAAAATGGAGGACTCCCGTTCTCAGCGGGGTTTCCTCCTCTCTGTCTGATCTTATCTAGAGACTGTCTCTAGGCACAGGTGCCCTACCTTATCTGGAGGATGACCCTGCACAGAGCTTCCTGTAAATGCTACTCCATTCAGCTCCGAGGTCCTGCTCAGCCCTTACTGTGAATGATAACGAGGTACAGCACTTCCCACCTGTAACCCCCCCCCCCCCAAAACCTCTGAGCACAGTCACATAGTCTATGGCCAGATTATAGGTTAAACACTCCCCCTTCCCCACTTCCATTGAACCTGAACATGCCTGGCAGGTTCTTGGAATTCTTCTTCATGCAAAAGAAGTATTCCCACCCTACCTACCCACTCCTCAAGATCTATATAAACCTTGTTCATCCCCAATAAAGTGGAACTGTCTCATTGAAGTTGATCCTGGAAGTCAGTCCCAGCTGTTCGAGCCCTACCCCACCCCCACCCCACTTCTGCTTCCTTCGTGCTTGCTGGCTGGTGGGCAACAGCCCTGGGGAAGAAGGGGGCATCACATTCCTGCTGCTTGCTGTTCCTGATGTAGAACTCTCAGCTACCTCTCTAGCACTGTGTCCGCCTGCATGCTGCCAGGCTTCCTGTCTCGAAAACAGTGGGCTAAACCTCTGAAACTGTAGGCTAGTCTCGGCTAAATAGTTCCCTCTATGAGTTTCCAGGAGCACGGTGTCTCTTTGCGGCGAAGAGCATGGTCGATGATAGCTTGTATTCTGAGCTATGCTGACTTTGGCTCAACTGGAATGCTATATTAAACAATTAACAATTACATAAAAATATATCACAAACTGTTTATAGCCCAGGGTCTTGATATGGAAACCATATTCCTCAGTATGAAGCTATCACAGAGCCTTCTTTATGGGTCAGCAGCCCTTTACCTGTGAAGTTTGTTCTGTGGAGTCCTGCTTTCAAGTCTCTGTTTATGAACTTTCTCCATGTCCCACACCAGCCTTTTCCGGTCTCTGTAGCATCAGATTCCCTGTTGGAGCTAAAAAAAAAAAACAAAACAACAACAAAAAACCCCAGAACACAACAAAGTCCCTGAGGGTGGGACCCAGTCATCTCTTCTTAAAAATCTCCACAAGTGCTCCTAATGTGCAGCTAGAGTTGAGACTCCGTGTTTTAAATACCAAATTTTCATTTCAGTGTTGCTACGGTGATTTGTTTCCTCCAAAACGGTTCTGCAAAGAGCCTGTTGCTAACCCTCGAGAAGTAGGGAATTGGTAGCTGGCTTGCTCAGTGCCTGAGCTCTGCCTCTCTCAGCCTGGAGCTGTGTGCAGGCTGCAGATTGCATTCTATTTACTTGCCTGCTGTTCAAACAGAAGAACTCTCTTATTTGAATCTCTCTTAGGATGAACAACTTCCCCATTGTGGACTAATCTGAAGACAAGAAGTCCCATTAGGCAGAAGCACAGACCCTGGGATATGTCCGTGCTATTAACAGTCTATCCATTTCTGCTCTTGCAGTTTTGTGGGGGTGTTTCCCTGCCTGATGCAGGCCACCGACAGTTTTTTGCTTTTCTTTCTAAGAGCCGGTCAAAACAGGCTGGGGAGTCTGCAGCAGACATCAGCCGGAGGAGGTACGGAGAGGCCAACTGCCGGTTAGATTTAATAGGCTTTAAAAGGTTGCCAGCTGAGAAAGGAGTTATGCCACTGCCCAATTATCTCCCCTCCTCCCCTGTTCTGGTGGCCTCCATGCTACCAGAGAGAAATAAACTATCCTAGGGAGGAGATTTGGAAGTCTTTAGAACCATTTGCAGACTCTTAGGTTAAATATGCGGAATTGCGCCCTTTTGTCACCGGAGGTATCTTTTAGTGCACTAAGCATTGGCTAATTTTTTTTTTTTTTTTTTTTTTAGTGAAATGTATACATCCAAGTTACTCCCTCCCCCCCCCCCCCCCCTTTGGGTCAGATGCGTACATATTGTTCCTGAACATTCCTCCCCGGGAGAAAATGAAAAACCATATTTAAAAATGAGGAGGAGGAGCAGTAGGAGGAGGAGACGTTGACTCTGAAATCCTGCCTAATCCGAACTGTGAAGTGGGCCAAGTGAGTCTTTAAAAAGAACAAATGCGGGTTAGAAAAGAACAAATGCGAGCACGGAGCGGAGTTCTCAGCACCCTCCTCTAGGGGGCGCAAAACTTCGTGTACCGCGAGCTTCCGGACTGGCCAAAGCCTCCTCACAGACACATAATTAAAAATAATAGAAGTTAAAAGAAACCATACCAAATGTGGTGTAGAGAGAATGGCTTATGCATTATGTGGCAGCATCTCCTGCTGATGGCCTATTAGCTCAGGCAGGAAATAGAAGGTGGGACTTCTGGCAGAGAGAGAAGGAATTCTGGGAAAGAGTCAAGAGAAGAGCATTCGTCCTGAACTTTGAGGAAGTTGGATGCATGAAACTGAGGCGAGGTGACCAGCCGTGTGGTGGCAGACATAGAATAGAATAAACGGGTTATGTAAGTTATGAGCTAGTTGGGAATGCGCCAATGCTTATGGCAGAGGTGTTTATTCATAAATAAGTCTCAGGATCATTTTTTCTGGGTATGAAGAGGCCGAGTAGAAAAGCTTGTGGCTACGATGTGGGTCAATGATAGAAAACTCACATATTATGCGTGAAGCCCTAGGTCTGATACACAGGGCCACAAGCAAAGCAACCTGAAACAAAAGTTACACAGAAGTCATCTTGAATTCAGGTCATCTGATTCCAACCAGTGCCCAGCTAGTTCTCCACCTTTTCTCTTTTCTTTAATTTTTATTATACTCTGAGAATTTCATTTGAAATATATTAATATATATTACTTATTATATTAATATAATAGAATTAGTATTATATTAATGATATAATATATGTTAATAGACATTTAATATAACATATGTTAATATAGTGCTATATTAATATAATATTAATGGGTATTAAAAGATTTATTTATTTAAACTGTTTGATTTCTTTTCTTTTCTTTTCTTTTTTCTTTTTCTTTTCTTTTTTTGTTTTTCGAGACAGGGTTTCTCTGCATAGCCCTGGCTTTCCTGGAACTCACTTTGTAGACCAGGCTGGCCTCAAACTCAGAAATCCACCTGACTCTGCTGGGATTAAAGGTGTGCGCCACCACCGTAGATTTTCTTTAGGCACACCAGAAGAGGGCATTGGATTCCATTATAGATGGTTGTGAATTGAACTATATGGTTGCTGGGAATTGAACTCAGGACCTCTGGAAGAGCAGTCAGTGCCCTTAACCATCTCTCCAGCCATATATATATATATACATATATATATATATATATATATACATACATACACATATATATAATATTCATATACACACATATATAATATATACACACATATACACACAATATAATATATACACATATATAATATATAAGAATATGACTATATATATTATATATATAGTCATATTCTTTCCTAACTACCAACTCCTCCTAGATCTCTCCCAACTTCCTCAGCTTCACGTTCTCTTTTTCTCTTAAAAACCAAAACAACAAAACAACAAAAAACCAAAACAACAAAAGCCAAACACAAGGAAAAAAAATCTATCAAAATACATGGAGTCTGATTTGTGTTGACCATCTACTCCTGAGCTGGGGCTCACCCTGGAGTGTGACTCTCTGAAGAAAGCTGATTTTCCCTTCCCCAGAAAGTATCAATTACTCCTAGCTTCTTGGCTGGGAGTGGGACTTGGCGTTCACGTCCTTTTCTCCAGGCTGCCACTGTTGTTTGGTTTGAGCTTGTGCTGGTCTTATGACTGCTGCCACAGTCTCTGTGTTCATATACGTTCCAGCCCTGTTGTATTTGCAAAATGCTCTGAAAACTGTGCAGCACCTCTGGCTCTTACAATCTTTCTGTTTCCTCTTCCAGCAGATCCCTGGGCCTGGTGGGGAGGGAGGGGTTCTATACAGACAGCCCACCTAGGGATGAGTGCTCCGAAGTCTCTGACTCTTCTGTGTGGCTCTTTGTGTTAATTACTATCTTCTGTAATTACTCATCATCTGATGAGGCTGAGTGTGACATTGATCTATGGATGCAACACGGTACCATTAGGAGTCATTTTACTGCGATGTTTATGCAGCAGAGTAATTGTAGTTGGTTATCTTTTGAAAAGCTATGTGAAAAGCTACTAATGTATAAGATTCATATATAGTCCACATATGTCTTCATATATATATATTCCACATATGTCTTCAAATATATACATATATATTTTACATATATGTCTTCATGTATATACATATATATTTTACACATATATCTCCATATACACACACACACACACATGTTCCACATATATGTCTTCACATATATATTTATATATATTCCACATACATGTCTTCATATATATATATATATATATATATATATATATATATATATGTATATATTCCACATATGTGTATATATATGGAATCTAAATGGTGTTGCAGTAAATATTGAGTGTTTCTACCCCACCTTAGATCATTTAGTTACCACATAAAAGATACAAAATCTTTATATTTATAATAAGCCTTAAAGCACCAGAGTAGGGCAGATATCAACCCTCTATGTTATTTTGTCTACTTCCCTGTCAATATCCCCAAGATATCACTTGCATGTTCTGCTTAGGCTGCTCCTACTCCAACAGGCTGGCCCTCGTGGCTATATACTCACAACCAACCTCCCCATGATGCCTTCCTTCTTTTTATCCCTCTCTTTGTGGTCTCTCCTCAGACCCCAAGCCCAGGAACCAAAGCCCTGCCTACCTCTCTTTTGCCTAGCTACAGTCTGTCAACATCTTAAGGAGCCAGGTTTGCACAACAAAAGCTGGCATAAGTGAGAATTCACTCATCTTGAGGCAGCTAGACCTTGGGATATAGAATTTAGCATTACAATACATAGCGACAGATCAAACCTCAACAATATGGCATCCTCATGTAACCAAGGAGAAAGAAGCCCTAATTAGATATCATATGCTACCAAATAAAATCCCCAGGGCCTCATAGACCACCCCCAAACACTGTAGGCTATTGCCAGTGATCTTAGCTACCATCTGTAACTTGATGGTAGGACCCTATTGCTGAAGATGTCATATTTATGACCTAGAACATGGAGAAATTGGGCTGACACTCAACTAGAAGCTTCATTCCTACTATCTAGTGTCCATAGTATTAGAAGGCACTGTACAATATCATCTGCTTATATAACTATGTGAGCTACGATGATGGTTTGTCAGCCCGATGTGCTCACGTGCACCATAGTGGCATGAATATTAGGTGGGTAACTGTAGCTTTCCAGCGGCCGTGGATGAACTGGGTACCTGAAAGGGGTGCTGGAAATGAAAAAGGAATGGGGTGCAAGAGAAGGATGAAGCCAAGACAAAGTCTCAAAGTTTAATATTTAGCACTGCGTTTATATAGGGAGAGCCCACAGACCCATCCTTTGTCTCAGCTGGATTGTGTAGCAAAGCAAGTTCAGGGGGCAGTCTACTCCTGTAGGAAATTGCAGGTGCAGCAAGGCAGAAGACCTCACCTAGGTCAGTGGAAGACCAACTGTGGTGAGCACTTGAGGTCTATTTAATCTGCTCAAGGCTGGGGGAAGGGCACAATTCTCTCTTTTTTGTTTTTTAAAGATGAGCTGCATGGGGGCACAAGATTTACTTGTTTTCCATAATCCCATCTAGGTTAAAGAGTGGCCAGGTCACCATGCCTGTCTTAGGTTGGTGTCTACATTGCTCCTTCTTACCTGTTAGGGAGAACAAACATAGCATTGATATATGTCTCTGTCTTAGGTCGACTGGAGCTCAAGAACACTCTTACCTGACCACAAGCCTTCTATAGCACACTCTTTCCCATTCACACCAAAGCCACAAAGGACATATGGATATGCACTCAATGTATTTCTTCATATCAATGGATAACTGCTGAGCTTGCTAAAAGCGATCCTGTGTGATGGCAACCAATCTGTTTAAGATACAAGGTCCAAAAGTTAAAGGCAACAAGATTATAATTAATGGCCCAAGCAGTGTAGAAATTAAAGTTGTAAGCCACAGGGAAGTGGAGAACCAGGATTCAAACCATCCCTGATTCTGTTCTTTTTCTCTTTTCCTTTTGGCTCGTCCTTCTCAAACTTTAGCCGTAGATACCTTCACTATTCCTGAATGATCAACGTAAAAGTAACATCCCTCATGCACAGGTTACCAGCCAGGTTTTGTTTACATTTAAGGCCCACTCCATGAGATGAACCCCACATTTGATATTGTTGATATAGTGAAATATAAATTTTCTTTGATCTATGTATACCACTCAGACCTTGTTAACAGCATGGATCTGAGGTGTGAGTATTTTAAGTTAAATGAGTTAATCTAGGGATTAAATCTTAGAGTTGGGACCATTTTGACCCATGAGGAAAGAATATAGCCCCTGGGGAGTTCCTTTCTGGGGCAGTGGTATGACTCTTGAACTATCTCTAAAGATTTCCTTGAGGCTCCTTCTGTCATTTACAGCCTTCAAAAAATCATCCCATCCCTACCCTTAGCTGGTGCATGTGTAGCTGCTGTATCACATGTGTGCCAGTAGGTGGCAGAGAGGAGAGAGGCTATTTCTATGCTGAGTATTCTGACCTATGAACATTTTAATGACTAACATTCCCTGGGGGAAAAAATGAACCTGAGATGTCTACCACTTTAGAGCCAGGCAGGCTTGGATGAGCTCCCAGGATGGGGAGCAAGTTGGAGACTAGAAGAACCCAACCTGGGACTGTGGCCTTGGGTGGGAGCGAGTTGGAGACAAATGACCCTTTCACAGGACCATTCCGGCAGTCTGGGTGAGAAGCTAGCCCAAGATGATGATCAGACTATTGCCACAGAATCCAGACATGGTGCTAGCCTGAGATGACCACCAGTAGAGTGCCACAGGTCTGGTGGTGGTGGTGGGGCAGACCATGCCTGAGATGACCTATGCCCGGCACCATAGTACTCCTGACACCACTCCTGGGATCACTCTAGACACTCAGAGGCTCCAGATCACTCAGAGGAGCAAGTCAGTGATGGAGAAATGGAAGAGAAACAGAAGGGTATGGGCACTGTGAAGATGGGCAGAACTGAGAGTAGTGAGGAACACCCCGATGTTTGTTAGTAGCAAGTTATGCCACCTGGGACCATGGTGGGATCCTGGCCCATGCTGCCACTGGGGAGCCATACCTGGGCCCATGGCCCTGCAGCAGCCTCAAAAGGAGTGCTTTGATGAAGACACCCCATTTAGGACTGAGTGCTTCAAAGTCTCTCGTTCCCTGCACATTGTCCAATTGTGCGTTTCTGTGTCATTCCCATCTACTGCACGAAAGCAGCTTTTCTGATGAGGGCTCAGTGACATACTGATCTATGGGTATATGACTATGGCATCAGTGGCCATTTTACTGCCCCGTTCCTTTAGCAGACTAATAGTAGCAGATTTTCCTCTAGGTCCATGACCTTGATCTAGTCTTAGCTTTTTGGCCATGTATGAGTTCCATCTCACAATTAGCCCTAAATCCAGTAAGAAAATGGCTAGCTACTCCCATAACATTGGGCCATTATTGCACCAGCCTGTCTTGTAGACAGGTTTCTGATGTTGGTCACAGGGCTTGTAGCTGGGTGAGATTAATAAGTACTTTTCTTCTCCAGTATCTTTCAGAGTAACTCTCTGAAGAATGAATGGTGATCAGCAGGGGTTGAATTTGTAGTTGGGCACCAGCTTGATTTTCTGACATGTGTTAGGTGACTTACATTGACATAAGTAAGTTGTGTCTTCAGCCATAGGGCCTTACCATCAGGCTGTATTGTGTAGCAGCTTGGTTTGTGTCTTGGAGTGACAGTTGGTTTCCTTTGCCTTCCATGTTGTCCTGTGGGCAATGGTGTTAGTCTTTGCCTGTTGGGGTTCAGTTGATGGTATTTTCATTTCTATTACCTGCCCCAGGGAACTTGGACAGCAACCCCCACAGTATCAATAACCAATATATACTGCCTACTGGTTCTTTTTTTCCAATGGCTGACACAGAGCCGTGTAGCTGGGTTGTTCTGGCTTTGGGTCTTCCATGAAGTTATAATTGAGATGCTGGGGTGTGTGTGTGTGTGTGTGCGTGTGCTATGGTCTGTTAGCAAAGGTTTGACTGGGACAGGGAGTTCAGTTCCCAAACAGCTCACTCTTTGTGGCAGTGGTCCTCAGTTCCATGCCACACAGATCTCTCCACAGAGTGCTTGAGGATCTTCACAATATGGCAATGATGAGGTATGAGCTCATCCCTCATGGTAAGCAATCCAGGAAGGCGGAGAGGTGGGAAATTTTTATCTACATAGCACTGGAAGTTGCCGTACCCTGCTACATACACACTGGTTTTCTTGATCCCACAGACCATCTCTGAGACCATGCGGAGAGGGTGGATACCAGGAGGCTCAACAATAGTCATCGTGGGTGCCTTTCTAGGGCCTGCTTCATTGTAATGTGCAGTTTTGGGGCTGTGTAGTTCGAGCACCATAGGCAAAAGGCCTTTAGTTACAGGAAATGAAGAAAATTTAAGACATAATCTAATGAAGGTCACATTAATTTTAAGGATGAATTAATTTTACTTTATAAATTAATAAATTTAGAGATAAATTAATTTCAAGGATGAGAAGCTAAATATGTTAATTTTAAATAAAAGCACAGAATATATAGTAAAATGAACCTCTATACATAGATCACCCAGACTTAATAAACACACATATTTGGCTAATTTTGCCTCATTTCTTTCCTTTATTGTACTTTCTTTGTGGCCAAAAATATTTTAAAGTGTATTTCTGAAATCAGGCCATTTCACCTGTAAGTACTTCCTTTCTCATCTAAGGTTTTATTTTTTCCTAAACTTAACCATCAACCATTGTCATACTCAATAAAGTAAGTCATGGCTACTAGTTATCCTCCACTAACCAGTCTTTATGCACATAGCCCCCATACCTTTTAGTGTCAATTCATTTGAAACAGGATGCAAGCATTGTATTTAATTGTCTAAACGCTAAGTTTCTTTTAGTTGTAGCAGTTCTCCTGGGAGGCATTGTTATACTGATGCTCTTCCATGGGGGTATATCACTGTCCGTGCATTACTGCTGTTTAGTTTTCTTTGGCCAGGGAGCCTTTCTGAGTTCACCCCATTTCCTTTGGCACAAACTTATGAATATTGAAAACTGTCTTTTAAGAAAAGAGACTCCAGATTCCTCTTGATGCATCTTCTGCTCCCGACTTCTTGATCTCTCTCTCTCTCTCTCTCTCTCTCTCTCTCTCTCTCTCTCTCTCTCTCTCTCTCTCTGTGTGTGTGTGTGTGTGTGTGAGACACCCATAGTTGGTACTAGTGGAGTGCCAGGGATATAATGTAGGGTACAAGAAAAGAGCACAGCTTTGCAAACATCAGAACCCGTGTTCCAGTCTTCATGCTGCCTGTAGCGTTTTATAGAGTGGGTGTTTGGACTTAGACTCTGCACCTAGATAATGCTCCATTCACGGGAAGAACATTCGAGTATTCATAACAGAGGCACTTCTGCATCAGAACAGCTTCTATACGTCTCTCATTTAACTCTGTGTCTGACAAGAAGTCTTGGTAAACTCTTATCCATAAAAGAAAGCATTGTCCCACCTAGTAGGTGTAACGAATGGAGCAGAAGCGTCAGGAGCAGAAGGACAGACAGTCGGCATCTGTTTGCAGAAAGACTTTCAGAAGGCAGAAGACAGACAGTACACACAGGGTTTAAAGCAGAAAGGACCATTTTTTTTTCAACAGAGTAAATATGTCAAGCACAGCAATATTTGCACATGCTGTATTTTAAAATCGTGTTTAAAACTGTCTCATATATTCTGAATCTGGTAAGTGGAAGGCAGGGAGGTCACCTGTACAGCTGGTGCAGACAGCGAATTCCCATCAGGCACATTTTGAAATTCCAAAGTAATGTGACAAATGGAGCCCTCCATCTGTTGGGAGCCCATCAAGATGAGCGCCGACTCTACAGACACTTTACTACGCACAGCGTATCTTGAGGGCAGCCGTTTATATTAAGTATCTTTAATTTCTTTTACTTTCCATGTAATTATTCTAGAAAGTCACAACTAGGAACTGTATGGGATAATGTGTGGTGGCAAGCATGTATAACAGTATGGCTAATGATAACACATGGGGGAAGAAATGGAGACATGTTTTAACATGAGGCATGTTATAAACCAGGCATTATTGAGAACCATTTAGTAATGGCTTGGTAGTAGTTAATCTGTGATGCTTGAAGTGGTGGTGAGTATAAGGAGACAGCTGCCAGAGCCCAGCCTTCTTGAAAACAGCTCTTCCATTTTGCTCCTCCATTTTGTTAGTAGAGTCAAGCTAGGTTCACGTTTCTAGGCTTGGAGACTACCTCCTACCCTGGGCCAATGTTTTCTTAATTGTCTGTTGAACAGGTAAAAGAATGTAGAACCTGCTGTTATCAAAACTGAAGTGCCTGAGTTGTAACAAGTGCAGGCATTGTAACAATATATAACAATCGCAGGCGTTGTAACAATATATAACAAGTGCAGGCGTTGTAACAATATATAACAATTGCCTACCAAGCCCACATTAACTGCTTGGAGTTTACCTCTTCCTTTGTCCCTTACCACCCTGAACCCAGTACTGAATGTCTAGGGGGATAAATTAAGGGCCTCGAAGCCAGGTGTCCTGGACAAGGCTCAGACTCCAGCAGACAGTCTCCTGCTTAACCCTTAAATGGCAAAACACGATTGGATAACCCCACAGCTCATGGAAGCCCCCCTTGTTTTTGTGGTTCTCATTCTTTAACTACGCAATACAACTCCCCGCCCCAAGCCCCCAGGGACAAGGTTCAAGTCCCGAGCTGATTGCTTCCCTGAGCGCTCAGAAGATTTCTTTTTAAATCTTTTGCCTCTGATGTAAGTTTTCTTGGCTTCCATCCCACACCCAACATGAGCAGTGCAGGAAGACCATTTAGGATAAGAAATTATAACAAACTGTTTTAAAAAGTTTACTTTAAAGTTTTAAACAGGTTATGGGAGAAAGCAAACATACTTACTTAGTAACTTAATTTGTAACTGCCTTTCTAGTAAGTTATAGAATGAGTCACATAACTGTGCACAGGTGACAGGGCAGGTGAAGTTATTACAGCCGACCTTCAGCATCAGTATCTGTACAAGTCTTCCGGTAGTCCTCGCCTGGTCTGTTCTTTGCCATGATGTCTTTGGTAAGATGTGGCACAAGCAATTATAACACTTACTGAAGTTGTAAAATTAATTTCTTATTTTTTTCTCTTCTTTTTTAGACAGCTCTGACTGTCCTGGAACTCACTCTATAGACCAGACTGGTCTAAAACCCACAGCAATCCCCCTGCTTCTGCCTCCCAAGTACTGGGATTAGAAATGTGTGACATGTTGCCAGGATGCAAAATGAGGTTCTTGTTAAACACAGGGACAGATGCAAAGTGATCTCTCTGGAAGGTCACTAAGGGCATGGGTCTCACTGTGAGTCTCTAGGGACAAGAGTGGGTTGAGCAGGGTTTTGTCATCACACCCCATGTGTCTCTGCTTTAGCCTTTACTCTTAGCATTGTATGTGAAGGCCATTCATCCTGGATGGCACAGGAGGCCTAGTGAGGTGGTCACCGACAAGCACTTGGTAAGCCGAGGTTCATCCGGGTGGCAGACATCTGGGGAGCGGGGTGACTGAATTCCTTCCCTGCCTTTTGCTTTCTTTGTTCTCCATGATAAAGGATGATGGTTAATGTTTCCAGAGAGCTGTCTTTGTAACTGCTAATAAAACATCCTTCGACCCTTGTGTGAGGAACCGTCCCTACGGATAGGTCTGTTTGCCTCGGAATGCATATTGTCCTGGATTATCGGGGAAGTATCTAAGAGAAATAGGGTATGATGTCACTTAACTAAATTAAAGCACTACAAAGCAATAATGGATTCTCTATTGAGCCCCTTTTGGGAACAACAAATGTACATATTTATAAGTGTTGTAAAGTGTACTAGTCATTACAGCACCCTCCAAAGTAGGTGTCATATCTTGAGTATCTAGGGTACTGATGGTGAATCTCTGTGACATAGCCATGTCTATCTGCTGTGCTGTATTGTGGGAGGGTGGGGACGTCCCAAGTATGGTGGCTCAAGAGACATAAGGTTCTTTATACCAGAGTGGACTTAAATGTTAACAGCCTGGATCACAGAACTTTTCTTCTATGGTATCTTGCTGACTGTCAAAACATTAGGAGAACATTTCCTTTCACAGACAAAGCACTCTCGAGTGTGTGTGTGTGTGTGTATGTATATATATATATATGTATGTATGTGTGTATGCTTGTGAGTGTGTATGTGTATATGAATGTGTGTATGAGTGTGTATATATGTGTGTATGTGTGTGTTTGTAAGTGTTTATGTGTGTATGAGTATAAGTGTATATGTGTGCATGTATGGGTATATGTGTGCATATGTGTGTATATGTATGTGTGTATATGTGTGTATGTACATATGAGTGTGCGTATTAGTGTATGTGTATTTATGAGTGTGTATGTGTGTATATGAGAAAGAGAATTCCTTTTTATTCAATATGAAAAGAAATGTTAAAGTGATAAAGACCTTGTTTTAGATTGATCTAAAGATAGATCTTGTTTCCAATAAAATAGGAAAGAGACCGCAGCTCTGACTTGGATGTGGCCTAGTTCCTGGCTTCTTTCCAGTTGTCATTGATTGGGTGTTCAGCTAGTGATAGGCCTCCCTGAAGATGAGGGCTTGTGGTCTGGCTGATCTGAATCTAAGGCCTGTGGCCTTAACCCTCACACAATCACTCCCAACTTCGGGGGCTGGGGGAGAGGCATGTGTGGGCTGTAAGACTTCGAGACACTGCCACAATGAACAGCAGGCCAGTGAGCTCCAGCCCTTAACCCAGTGACCATTACCAGCATGGTGTTTGTTTTTCTCCTCCCATCCTCGTGTTTTTTTAAGGGCTTTGCCATAAAGCATCGGATTAGATCATGAGGTCAAACGGTTCTACGGGAAGAACTTTTACTGGAACCCTCAGCCCATAAAATGCCTTGCAAGTCTCCAGAATCGACTTTGATGCCAGAGAACCTACCACAGCCGGATCCTGGCACTTGCTCCGAGCTGATGTAAAGAAATCATTCATTTCTGGTCACATGACTGGGCAGACCGCTGCCTGCTTCCCACGGGCTTTGCTGTAGGTATCCCTCTGACGTGTGAGCTATCATGATTGTGTAGGCTATTTCCCAGAAATTCAACAGTGACTTTTGTGGAAAACACTGACTCTTGGCTTGACCTGAAGACATCTGATGGGGAACTCAGAGATCATCATGCTAAGTACTTGGGCCTTTAATCCCAGTACTCAGGAGGCTGAGGCAGGCAGATCTCTAAGTTCAAGGCCAGCCTGGTCTACAGAGTGAGCTCCAGGACAGCCAGGGCTAGAAGAAGAAACCTTGTCTGAAAAAACAAAACAAAACCCCAAAGCCCCCTGGGCCGAGTCAAGTTTGGAACGTTGACCCAGACTTTTTCCTGCTGCTGGGTGGACGTGGAAGCTGTCAAAGGCAAGAATGGTCAGCTCTCACATGGCTGATCTGGACCTGTCTGACTCATACATAATCTTTACACTAGACTTGTTAACCCTACAGTGAAGACGTTATTGGGAGCTGGGCTTTGTGGAAAAGGAGATTTCCCCCAATCCTTAAAGCTTCCTTTAAAATCATGGAAGCCGGCTCAGTAGGGCAGTCTGTGCTGGGCTGTGGAGCAGCGTCGCCCCCTGCTGGCAGAAAGGCAGAGGGAGGAAGAGAAGGGCAGCCTCTGGCCCCAAATCCTTGGGCAGCAGACAGTGTTTGAGTCCCCAGGAGGAACGGATAGTGGATATAATACAGGACTTTAGGGAAATCCTAAGCAGGGATTTTCAGTTTTTACCATTGGGAATTGGGCTCCAGAGGGAGATAAAATCAGTTTCAGAGAAGAAAGGAAGCTTTTTTTTTTCCTTTGCACACTGAGCTGCAGTGTAGATATCGTGGGTTCCCCCCCCGCCCCCCCAATAAGTATTCGGTGACCTCCCAGTGGGAGGCTTAGGCGGTCTTATTCTGTCCTACTCAGGCGTGGTCCATCCGTCTTTTGTTCTGTCGCTTTCTCTGCTCACAGAGAAGCAGAGAGAAAATCTTTTCCAGGCAGGAACATCCAGAAACAAGCCTGGTCGAATCCTCTATTTTTATTTTAATTTTACCTCTTGTACCATCGACACTTGTTGAGACAGGCTTGTGTGGAGCCGGGCTCTCAAGGGACTTCGATGATGGACAAGAACCCTTTGTCAGTTTTTAATGTGGAGAAAGTAAATTTTCATCTTAAAAGTCACCGTGCCTTTGCTTAGTTGTAACTGCAGCAAAACTACCTTAAAAGGGATTTATTTATTTAGAACTTATTATTAATGTATGTATTTATATATGCATGTAACAATACTAATTAAGAAAAGAGACCATGAATTTGAGGAGGAGGTATGAGGGGAGCATGGTGGGCTTGGAATGAGGAGATGGAAGGGGGTAAATGATGTATATTTTAGTTTTTAAAATTACAAAAAACCCCAACAACTTTTAAAAAAAGAATTATTTATCTTATGTATATGAGTACACTGTAGCTGTTTTCAGAGACACCAGAAGAGGGCATCAGATCCCATTATAGATGGTTGTGAGCCACCATGTGGTTGCTGGGAACTGAACTCAGGCCCTCTGGAAGAGCAGTTTAATCTCTAATACAATCTTTGTGACACTGTTAGCAACAATAATCCTTAATTTTCAGGACTAAGCTCCAATCTGTGGAGGGATTGTGCTGAGGGTATCTGTAACAACTGAAGTATCCTTAACAACTGAGTAACATTTATATTTAACTCTCCTGCTATGCCAAGGCCCTAGGGGCCAGGGATAGCTTCGTTTGCTGTTTAACCTTCAGTCTTTGCCGAAGTTTGGCTGGAGCTATGGGAATCAGCTCGTTTCCTGTGGAACCACTGCGGATAGAGAAGCATCTCAGGTGTTTGGGAAGTCACACTTTCCTAAAACCTAAACGAATGCTTCCCACTTTCCAGAGATACCTAGGGTGGGGCCAAGAGTCTTGCTGAAAAGACCTGTTGAGTGGAAATTCTCATGATCATTGATTTAATTATTCAGGCAGGAACAGCAGAAAAGAAATAGTAATAATATCACTAGCTGCTTTACTGGGTATTTACAATGGACCAAACATTCCTCTCAGCCTTTCATGCTGACGTTCTTATTCTTACAACAGCCCGGAAGTTTGGATACGACTATATAAACGAAGTACTAATAGGATTGATCATTTTCATACAAAGAAAGTCAGATTCAGAAAGGCTAATTGGCTTAGCTCAAGATAACATAGAAAAGTGGTGGATGCAGGCTTCAGACTCAGCTGGCTCAGTGCCCTTCACCACTGCCTGGAACCACTTAACATGGGGAACTGTTTGTGACGCTCCTCCAGCTCTCAGCACTCAGCTGCCCCTCTACAGTTTAGTGTTGGGGGTTGGGGTCAGGGCCAGAGGTCAGAGGTTGGGGGTCAGGAGTCAGGGGCCAGGGGTCAAGAGTCAGGGGCCAGGGGCCAGAGGTCAGGGGTCAGACTTAGAGGTCCTTTGCCACTTAGTGTGGATGAGACCTGTCAGTAGTGTGCTTAATGAATTTTTCTTTTCAGTAGAAAATTAGTTTTTTTTTTCCTGTAGAAAATTCAAACAAAGAAACGCAATGCTTATAAAGAATAAGTGTGTTTGAGGCAAAAACCACAAATTGAAGATCGTTGAGTCCACACCAATAGTGAAAACTCAGAAGGAGACATGGGGACGGATAGTGAGACGTCATATAAATGGCTCATGATAAACAAACAAACAAACAAACAAACCCAGCATCACATAGAACATTCTGCAAGGTCTACTTACACAGCTGTGTGCATGTGTGTAAGGAGATGCTGTTCATGGGTCAGCCACTGAGACCCTCGTGAGCACTTAGGAGTGGAATGATTTCAGGCCGTGATTAGTCCTCTGCCTGGTAAGTGAGCTTCCTGAACACTTTATAATAAGCCCTTGCTTTCAGACGTTCCGTATGTCCTGTCTTTCTAGTTACAGCAGAAGCGTGGGGGTACTCGAACTTGGTCATAGCTGAGTCTGAGAGTCCTCCCTGGAGTGTAGGAGCTGTGTTCCTCCCTGGAACGTGTGAGCCGAGCTGTAACCTTAATAGCTTCTGCTTTCTTCCTTACCTCCTGACGTTTGGTGCCTGGACCACTTGGTGTGTAAAGGACAGCTCTTTAGAGAAAGGTCTTGCAGACTTGGGGTTCGCACGTGTTGAATCATTTGTGAGCGAAGGGAGAGAGCATAGCTGCTTTCTAGTAGAACTGTCCTGGATGATAGCGTGAAAAAGTCCGTGTGATCCACACAACAGAGAAAATGGATTTTTAGTTTTAATTCTTTAGTTTGAATGCCTGCATGTGGACAGTGGCTCACACCGAGCTGCATACGCCGCTGGGTAGCTTTCACCAATTCGACACAGACTGGAGACATCTGGGAAGACGGCGCCTCAGCTGAGGAATTGCCTCTATTAATGACCCGTGGGCTCATCTGTGGGGCACTTCCTTGATTGTTAACTGATGGAGGAGGGCCTAATCCACTGTGGACAGTGTTGCTCCTGGGCAGGGGGTCTTGGGCTGTGTAGGAAAGGTAGGTGAACGTGAGCCAGGAAGTGGGCTCATTCCTCCAGTGTACCCGGTTCAGTTCCTGCCTCCAGGTTCCTGCTAGAGCTCCTGCGGTGGTTCCCATCGGCAATGGTCTACAATTTAGAAGATGAAATAAACCCTTTCCTCCTCAAGTGGCTTTTGGTCACAGTGGTTTATCACTCACTACAACAGAAAGCAAAGTGGAACACCCTACTCCCACTCCTACTCTGCACGTGTGTGCGTGTGTGTGTGTGTGCGTGTGCGTGTGCGTGTGCGTGTGTGTGTGTGTGTGTGTTGGGGGGATAGAAGGATGGGGGGAGAGCCAGATTCACGGAGACAGATACAGAGAAAAAGGAAGAGATTTGCTGAAAGTTAAGATGGTTTAAGGACAATACCCATGGGCACTTGCTAGTGGGTGACCCAAGAGTTAGCTATGGCCTGCCTTCCGACGACATGCAGAAAATAAAGGGATGAGAAGGGATTGCCATAAGTGAGGTTTGTTTTTATATAATTAAAAAATAGCTATTATTTATTTTATTTGTATTTTTAAGATTTATTTTTATTTATTTAATGTATATGAGAGCTCTATCTGCATGCCTTCATGTACACCTGCATGCCAGAAGAGACCTCATTACAGATGGTTGTGAGCCACCATGTGGTTGCTGGGAATTGAACTCAGGATCTCTGGAAGAGCAGGCAATGCTCTTAACTGCTGAGCCATCTCTCCAGCTCCTTATTTTATTTTTTGATATCTACCTACCTACCTACCTACCTATTTTTGAGCCAGAATTTCTCTCTATAGTCTTGGCTATCTTGGAACTCACTATATAGACTAGATTGGCCTTGAACTCACCAAGATTAGCATTCTTCTGCCCCCTAAATGCTTGGATTAAAGGCAAGTGCCACTCTCCCTGGCTTTAATGTTTTATTTTAAATCATGTGTATTCAAAATCAGAATTAAAATAGTCATACCCTGTGACCCTCCCTGTCCCTGGGAATTGTTGGCCTATATCAGTCCACGAAGGCAAAGGGAACAGAGATGTGTGTGTGTGTGTGTGTGTGTGTGTGTGTGTGTGTGTGTTTGGAAGCCCTGTTAGCATGCACAGAAAATAGGCCACTGGGACCAGCTGCAGGGAGGCAGATCAACTTTACTTGGTGTGATCCAATGCTCATACAATTTTGGGGATGGGGATGAGAACATCCAGGATGGGCAAAGGTCATTAGCTGAAGGCTTATAATACCAAAATGCCTCATTAGCATGGGAAAGGATTTCAGGAATCTCAGGCGCTGGCTGAACGGTTCTAACAGGTAGAAAGGAAATTGCACCTCTAATCTTAACAAAGGCTATGGTGACGTTTTTCAGGTAGAGGTGTGTGTGTGTGTGTGTGTGTGTGTGTGTGTGTGTGTGTGTGTGTGCAGTCGAACTCAGACAAAGTCAGAGAAGCCCTGCTATAGTGAAGGGTTTCCTCCATATTGCGCCAAGCTCAGAAGGCTGTCCAGACAATGGTAGACTTTGAACTTAATTAGCAGGGCAGCAATATCTATCTTTTCTAGTAGAAAAAGGCCACAGACTTGTATAGGTATTTCTGAAAGGCAGATAAACAAACACTTGACCAATAGATGAAGAAAAATCGCAACATTAGTCACCCCCAGGGAAGCGCAGTTTGAATCACAGTGAGGAATTATCTCATGCTTGTTAGCGCGACTCCTGGAAAGCCAAAGGCAAGTGCTGTGAGAGTGTGGAGAAAGGGGACGACCATCTGTATGCTGTTGCTGAGAATGTAAATTAGTCCAGCATGCTGGAGAGTAGCGAAGGGGCTCCTAAAAAACGAAAAACAGAACTACCAAATGACCCAGAAATCCCACTTCTGGGCATTTATCCAAAGGAGGGATGAAGAGAGAGATCTGTATTCCGGTGTTCACTTCAGCATTAGCCACAAAAAGTCACCCTACAAAATCAAGCTAAGCATCTATCAATAGACAAGCGTGGTACAAGCACACAATGTAACATTATTCAGCCATAAAAAGGAACACCTGCTGTCTACAGTAACATAGATAAGCCTTGAGGATACTGTGCTAACTGAAGTAAGAGAGTCACAGACAGACAGGTACTCATTATGACCTCATTTGTTTGTGGCATCCATAAAGAACTCTCAGAAACAGAGTGTAATGGTGAATAATGGAGGCAGTACTGTGGGTGGCTGGGGGTGGGGGGAGGGGGTGGGGTTGGTGTAGCCAAAGAGGAAATGTTGGTCGAGAGATACAGAGTTTCAGTTATGAGAGGTGTTGTAATTTACTGCCAACCTAGTGTGTCTACATAGTGAGTTCCAAGCCAGTCAAGATTACATAATGAGACCAAGTTTCAGAAAAGGAAAAAAAAAAAAAGTTTTGGGTAGCAGAAATGTGTTTATTTATTTATTTATTTATTTATTTTTGGTATTTTCTTTATTTACATTTCCAATGCTATTCCAAAACAGAAATGTGTTGAGATCTGCTGAATAACACAGTGTATTGTATATTTCAAAACTGCTAGGAGTAAATCTGAGATATCACAACAAAATAAGGCAAGTAAGAGATACAATAAGTTAATGAATTTGATTTCATAATCCTTCATTGTATAAATGTATTAAAACATTATAGAACATTATATTTTACCCCGTAAATATAAATGATAGTTAATTTAAGAAAAGGCTGTTGGGGCTGGAGAGATGGCTCAGCAGTTAAGAGCACTGACTGCTCTTCCGAAGGTCCTGAGTTCAAATCCCAGCAACCACATGGTGGCTCACAACCATCCATAATGAGATCTGATGCTGTCTTCTGGGGTGTCTGAAGACAGCTACAATGTACTTACATATAATAAGTAAATAAATCTTTAAAAAAAATAAAAAAAAATTAAAAAAGCTGTTACTGATATCAGTCATTGGAGTTAGAGATGTTGAGGGGGCAGTTGGAGAACAGGAGTAAGAAACTATAAGAACGTGAGGGTTGTCAGCACAGAGGTGTAACTCAAACCCACAGTCCAGGGCTGAGTGCTGATGGCCAGGGCTGCTCAGTGTCTGCCATGTGGAGATAGTACGTTGGTGTCAGGGGCTTGATCAGTACTCAATAGCTGGCAGTTGGGAATCATCTGATTGGGGGACAGACAGCAGGACAAAGCTTCATCTCTAACGATGATCACAACCACAGTTTTGACCTAAGTGACTTGCTAATCTCTACAAAGTGGACCGACGTTCACAGAAAGAACATCGAGCTGGAGAAATGGCTCAGTGCTTAAGGGCCCTGGAAGCTCTTCCAGAGGTCCTGAGTTCAATTCCCAGCAACCACATGGTGGCTCACAACCATCTGTAATGGGATCTGATGCCCTCTGTATCTGAAGACAGCTACAGTGTACTCATATAAATCATAAACAAAAGAAGATCTGAACTTGCTAGTTCAGTTCTCCTGCATCCCTGCTCCGGAGGCTCCTTCCTTTAACGAGTGTGCTGTTTAGGAGGGACGGGGAGACAAAGATGGCATCCAGGAAGCCAGCTGGTCATCTGGGCCGAACCTGGACTGAATCTGTGTCTCGTCATGGCAGCAAGAGTTGGGCCTGGGAACCCTGTGGCTAAACTCTGTCAAGACTGGTGGGAAACAGAAGTGCTGTTTTAGTAATGTATATCTGATCGTGATGCCTCTCCATCTTTGCTCAAGTATCTTTTTAATCTCCCAACGTGGACTTCTACATTTGCTCCCAGCTAATTTCTCTACTTCTATACTGTGGGATTTCCATCCTGGCTCGGATGGAAATCTATTCCAGGCTGTAAACAAGCCCATGTTTGGTGGATGGCCCGCCCTTAATCCCTGATTGGCTAAGCAAGCCTGCCTGGTGAGGTGATGTGACCTGTGGTGATTGGTGGGGGCGTGGTTGTGGCTGGAGTGGAGAAAAACAGAGAGGTGGGGGATTTGAAGAAAGAAGCTGCCTGAGTAAACTGCTTTAAGAAGAACCGGTGGTTGCGTTTTTTTGCTTGCTGGCCGAGTTGGACGAGACACTATATGTCCTTTCACCCCCAAACAAAAAGCCTCTGGATTGTGGCCCCGTGGTTCCTAAGTCTCCTGTGATTGGTCACTGCTGAGCCAGGTCTCTGTTTCTGACTTCATGTCATGCACCGCTGCCTTCTTCCTGTCCCCTCTTCATTTGTAGTAGCACTGGCCTTTCCTCAGGCCTTCTGGAAGTCACCGACCTTCTGATTTCTTTGCTGGGTGGGACATTCCTTCCCCACTTTGAAAGATGCTTCAAATACTAGCTTAAACATCTTTTCCACGGACAGGGCCTCTGTGATGTTTCCAATCCAAACCAGGTCTTTCTAGTTACTACGCTTGCTTCGAGCCTTTAATAAATAATTATACAGTTCTCTATCTTAATTTGTCTGATGTCTCCTCTGAAGCTAAACTTCCCACTCCACAGGGTGTAATTCTCCACTCTGACGTGCAGTGCTTGGCGGGGTGGTTGGTACCTGAGTTACTCAATTAGTGTCTGTCAAGATTATCTCTGTGGTTCAATAATCACTTGTGATGACAATTTACCTGAGCAGGGTGTCACTCACCTGCAGAAAACCAGAGCCAGCGGGCAGGTTGGTGACTTTAGTGTCTTCAGTCTTAGAATTGTGTGTGTGACAGTGATGTATGCATCTCTCTTTCTTCCTTCCTTCCTTCCTTCCTTCCTTCCTTCCTTCCTTCCTTCCTTCCTTCCTTCCTTCCTTCCTTTCTCTCTCTCTCTCTCTCTCTCTCTCTTTCTTTCTTTCTTTCTTTCTTTCTTTCTTTCTTTCTTTCTTTTTTCTTTCTTTCTTTCTTTCTTTCTTTCTTTCTTTCTTTCTCTTTCTTTCCTTCCTTCCTTCCTTTCTCTCTTTCTTTCTTTTCTTTCTCTTTCCTTCCTTTCTTCCTTCCTTCCTTTCTTTCTTTCTTTCTTTCTTTCTTTCTTTCTTTCTTTTCTTTCCTTTCTTTCCTTTCTTCCTTCCCTCCCTCTCTCCCTCCCTTCCTTCCTTCCTTCCTTCCTTCCTTCCTTCCTTCCTTCCTTCCTTCCTTCCTTCCTTCCTCTCTCTCTCTCTTTCTTTCTTTTCCTGAAAGTATCTGGTAAAGGGTCTGTACTCAAAATCCCCTTTAAAAGATTTATTTTATTATAAGTTATTTTAAATTATGTGTATTCATGTGTTTACATGTGTGCCTGTTTTGTGGGGTTGTGCACATGTGAGAGAAGGCAGCATCTGACCCCCTGGAGCTGGAGTTCAAGAGGTCGTGAGCTGCCTGCCTTTGGGGCTAGGGATGCTTTTTACCTGGGATCCTCCACAGGCCCAGTGTACACTCTTGGGGCCTGAGCCAGTTCTCCAGCCCTATTTTTGTTTTTGAGGACTTGATATGCAGTTCTGGCTGAACTCAGATGTGTGATCCCCTGCTTCTCTTTGCGCCGCCCCTCCCCCACCCCGTCCCCGGCTTGTTACAGTAACTTAAGTGGACTAAACCTCTTAGCTACTCACTTGCAGGCTACCACTGAATGGCTGCCCTTACCTCTTCTGATAATTTTAGTTATGGAATTTTTTTTGATCGTTTTCACATTTAGCCCTCTCTTCAGGTTGTAAGGCTGTGGCATAGGATAATGGCACACTGGCGCAAGACCCGACACTGCCTGTGGATTCCGGCTCTCTGACTTTTCTGATGTGTCGATCAGTCAATCTTCATCCGTGAAGATGACCCATAGCAAAGTTTGAATCAAAACGCTAGGGAGGCTGGAATAGTGGAGCGTGATTTGGGGGTCCAGACGACCACTACCTGTTCTTCCAGAGGGACTCCTGTGGTCCCCAGAACCCACACAACAGCTCAGAACCCTCTGTAACTCCAGTCTCAGGGATCTGTGAGCTCTTCTGTTCTCCAGAGGCACTGAATGCACACAGTACGTAGAGAGACAGACGTGCAGTCAAAATACTCACACATTTAAAAAGAGATAGAGAAAAAGATTTCTATCATCCCAACATACACTGAAATGCAGGACTTTTTTAAAAAAAAGATTTATGTATTTATTTATTTGTTTGTATATGAGTACAGATGGTTGTGAGCCTTCATGTGGTTGTTGGAAATTGTATTTAGTTTTTTTTTTTTTGTTTGTTTTGCTTTTTTGTTTTTCCGAGACAGGGTTTCTCTGTATAGCCCTGGCTGTCCTGGAGCTCACTTTGTAGACCAGGATGGCCTCGAACTCAGAAATCCGCCTGCCTCTGCCTCCCAAGTGCTGGGATTAAAGGCGTGCACCACCACGCCCGGAAATTGTATTTAGGACTTCTGCTCAACCTGGTCAGCCCTACCCGCTCCAGTTGGCCCTGTTTGCTCTGGCCCAAAGATTTATTTATTATTACACATAAGTACACTGTAGATGTCTTCAGATACAACAAACAGAAGAGGGCATCAGATCTCATTAAGGGTGGTTGGTTGTAAGCCGCCATGTGGTTGCTGGGATTTGAACTTAGGATCTTCTGAAGAGCAGTCATTGCTCTTACCCACTGAGCCATCTCACCAGCCCAACTCTGTGTTTTCTTAAAGTTAGCTCTCTTCAGGAAATCTTGGAAGACTGTTGTCATGGAGGATGTGAAAGGAACAGGGAAGAACTTAGCCAGGAAAATACCAGTGAAAGACACGTGGGGAATCCTCATTGCCGTGATTTGGTAAATTCATGCATTTCCATCAGACACATGCCCGTGGTTATGAGTGGACACTCTATGGTTAAATTCAGAATGGTGTATTTCTTCTGTGATATGAATTATGGTCTTCGGAGTGTCAGAATTTATGCAGCCTTGTGAGACGTGCCAGAGCAATGTAGCATTTAAGCTAAGATATTTTAATGACCCAATTTGTTCAGACTGCTGGAGGATAAAAAGCGATTTCATAAGATTTGCTGCTATTAATTGCTGCAGCCCCTAGTGCGTAGAACGTGGTGGGCAGGTGTTTTCAGGATTATACTAATAGCAAACGAAAACAACGGGCCTGTTCTTAATATTCAAATTATAATTAAAGACAACAGCAACATCTTAGAGCAGAATCAAAAGGCACAGTTAGCGTGCTGTAAGACATTGTAATTAACATATTAGATGCAGATTCAATAACCTCACTGCATTTAGCAATTACTTTTCTGCTTACAATAAATAATTTGCTAGCAGATCCAGAATGCACTTAATTGGGACAAAGTGATAGGTACTGTTCCTTAACTCCTGGTGTCTGGGAAGGAGAGGAAAGAACCCACATTTTTTTAAAGAGAACTCTGAAAAAAAGTTCATCTTAAAAAAAAAATGCTAAGGCTCGGCTTTAATATCATTCTCCTGGGGCACACACTTTGAAATGATATTTTCACACAAGGTAGAATCTGAAATTTGAATCCTGTCAGAGGCACAAAATACTGAAAGTCCAGATCTCACTGGGAATAACATTTAAATATTAAACGTCTATGTCCAAGGCAGAGAAGACAGGAATAAAAATGACCCCATTTCAAGTGAAATCTTTGTCCTCTTTGTTTTTTGAACTGGGTTAGATTAGCATTTTTTTGTTCAGCTTGGCCTGAAAGAATACAAAATAAATATGATTTGAAGCCAAGGGTTTGAAGCTGTAATGTTCACACAGTTAAAATGATTCTCCATTTACCAAAGGCCCTGCTTTGCAAGGAAGCTTAGGGTTGTTATTTATAGGCTGTGGAACCAAACTGAACTGGGCCATCCATCAAACTGGGCGATTAGCGCAGTGGAAAAAAAAAGCCCCAAAGAGTTGATCGACTGGATTTTCCATTTTGCAGTAAATTATTTTTGAGTCAACCTTCTTTGGTTATTGGTGCTTGTTTCTTCCTTGACTTTCAGATGTGTCTCATATAGGCCATCACTGGATACCACAAGGAACTCAGCCTTAAGCGTGAGCCCTTCCTCAAGTGCTCAAATAAAAAGAGCTGGAGTCCTTGTGACTCACAGGTAAGAGTGTGACTCCCCCCCCCCCCCCCCGCCCCGTTTAAGTTCTGGACCAATTGAAAGAAATGTAGGCATGATGGTGTATCATGTGTACGGTTGTGTGATTACAGACAGAGGCCAAAGCATTACTCAGAAAGCCAGGAGCAAGAGATTGTCACCCGAAGTACTTTGTTGTGGGACCTCGCAGATCTGATTATTTGTGACATATCTGTGTGACTCGGAGACTCCAGGAGCCTTATACAGGGGAATTACAGTGCATACCTACGGATGGAGCAGGACTTTCACCTCGGTAGATCATTGGTCTTCTGGGAAACAGCCTATGGCTTGCTGCATGGACATGTGACCAGCTACGTGGGCGTGTGACCACCAAGTGAACACCAAGGGGCTGATTATAAACTGATCGTCATCTGGACCCCCAAATCAGTGACTTGCCCATGAGTATAGGTTAACTGTGCTTCCAGCTCATGGGGAAGTCCTCCCTTTGCTATCTTTTTTTTTTTTTTCTTTTTTCTTTTAAAAATAGAATAGAGTTTATTCAGGGCATTTATTCCAGCCCTGGAAGAGGTTCCTTGTTCTCCTGGAAGAGGTGTTTGCTTTAGGTCTGGATTGGTTCTCCTTGACCCTGGCACTTTTGCCAAGGCTGCCATCTGTGGAGCTGACATCATATAGTCCGATCAAGGTATGATGACACGTGGCTTCTGACCAACAGCAATGCAAGTGTGAACTTGACTCGTGCGCATGGAATTTACCGGTCTTCACGACGTTCCTCAGCACTCTGAAGGAGCCGGCCTGATAGGATGATGGAATGGGCTTCCAAAGATTTAGTTTCCACACCAGTTGGGTCGTTATACCTTGCAAAGGGGAGATACAAGAATGTCAGGATATGGTATAGGCGCTAAACCGCTGACTAATAAGAGCTGGGAGTCCTGGATGCCGGCAAACCATGTGGGCTGGGGATGATACCTTTTTATCACTACCAACATCGGGCTGCTGCTGTGTGTGAGATGCGTGTTCAGTTTGAGATGCCAGGCGCTCTCATAGTTCACACTTACCGTTCACCTCATGTGCATCTCACTGACACAGGGCAGCATCCAGGCCCACAGCCCCTGCTGTATCTCCTCCCTACGCATCTCCAAACCCTGGTGCTGACTCTGTGATGGAGATGCCAGCTCCTTGGGCAAACCACCTGTGTTGTCATGGCTGGAGACTGGGAGGGCTTCAGGCGGTCCCGTGAGTTTCACTTTCTCCTTGTTCTGTCTTCTTGGCATCCAGATTTTGCCTGCTCTGAGGGCCCCATCGGGATACCAGGCCCACAGCTGCTTGGGAGGCTGCAGCCTCCCAGGTCGTTCCTTAGCAACAATCGCGGAAGATTCTTACACAACCAGTTTGTGTCTCTGGAAAAGCCTAAGTAGCATAATATCTTTTTGTCCAGGGAAGAACTCTGTCCTCTCAGTCACCCGCTGGTCTAGTTTCCTGCCTTCCGGAACTTTCAAATCCACCATCATCTTGACTCCTGTGTCTGTTTTCTTTTAGAAATTGTTCTGAATCGATCAAAAATGTGGAGCGCAACTCCATCTTAACTTACTTCCGATCAGGCAGGAAAGCAGGCTGTTTCATAAAGACGCCGTGGTGAAAGCAGATGTTAGTAGAAGCAAAACACTTATAGCACGTGACTTACACGCCACTGCTGCATCTGGCCGAGGTGACTGCTCTGTGGATCTCTTACTCTCCCTCTCATCTTCCTCAGTACTCAAGGTCCCATCATCAAAAAGCAAGATGACACAATCCTTCCACTGTCTTGCGCGCTGCACAGTTTCATGGCAACTTGACACATGTTAAAGTCATCTGAGAGGAGAGAGCCTCAATTGAAAAAATGCCTCCGTAAGATTCAGCTGTACGGCATTTCCTTAGCGATGAATGGAGGAGGGGCCAGCCCATTGTGGGCGGTGCTATTCTCAGAGCTGGTGGTCCTGGGTTCTATAAGAAAGCAGGCTGAGCAAGTCATGACGAACAAGCCAGGAAGCCTCTGTATCTGCTCCTGCCTCCAGGTTCCTGCCCTGCTTGAGTTCCTGTCCTGACTTCCTTCAGTGAGGACCAATGAGTGAGGACCACTTTCCTCCCCAAGTTGCTTTTTGGGCATGGTGTTTCATTGCAGCAATAGAAATCCCGCCTAAGACAGCTTGGTACCAGGGAGCAGGGTATTGCTGTGACAGACTTGGCCCTGTTATTTTTGGGAGGATTTGTGGAAGGACTTTGGAACGTTGGGCTAGAGAAGCCATCGGAAGTTCAAAACTTGGTGAACTGTTCCGTGACGGCTTGGAAGATAGCAATTTGAGAGCTATGCTGAAGATGGAGGCCTGGCTTGTGAATTTCAGCGGGAAGATTAAAGACTCTATAAAGGCCATTTGTTACTTTGAATTAAGATTCTGTGGTTCTGGTCAGCTAGGGCTGAGGAATCAGCTGTGGTCAACAAGATACCACAACTACTAAAGTGAAACGTTTGATTTTTTTTTTTTTTTTTTTCTGGGAAAGTTGATTCTGGCCAACTGGAGCTGAGAAATTAGCAGTGCTTAGAAGAGACCAGCATCACGGAGGTGAAATCTGGGAAGTGTTTCCTGAGAGCACACAGAAGCTGTGTTCCAGAACTGGCTGAGGTCGTAGCTCATCCTGGCAGAAGAACTTGATAATGTGTAAGAGTCACCCAGGTGGTACCAGTTTTAAGGCATGAAGGGGTCATGGAGAACAGCTGACACTTGGCAGTGTGAGAGCCTAGGAGAGGCCATTGGTGATGGTGCAGCCTCAGTGGCAGTTGATGGCCCAGAACTGAAGGGGTCATGCAAAGAGGTTGAGGCATGGCACCAGGAAGTGCCTATGAGAGGCTATTGGTAAAAATGTACCCAGTTGCTGCAAGGGACCCCAGGAGCACAGGATGACAAGAACAACAGCAGTGGTGGAGTGGAGCCTGCTGGGTCTTAGGAGCTGTGTGTGTTGCAGAGGGCGGGGCTGGAGAAGCAGCTCTTCAAGCCCCTCGGAGGAGCCCAGAAAATCGTGAGTAAATCCCGGACACTGGACGTCGAGTTATTTATATTGTTGGAGTTTGGTTTTGCTTTGTTCAGACTGTGGCTGTGTCCCCTTGAAGTAAGAAAGTATTTAACTCACTTTTTTACTTTACTGGAGCCCACAGTTGAGAGACTGAGTTTTAAAAGAGATTCTTAGGTTTTAAAAGACCTCCTGGATTTTTAGAGACACATTTTAAAGAGTTTCAATTTGTAAAGGCGGGCAGGGACTTTAAAGTTTGCAAAATGTTTTATGTTGCGATGGTGACGTTTATGTGTGACCTTAGGGATAGACAAGAAAGGACAGGTTGTAAGTTAACAGCAATATGTTCATGTGTCAAGTTAACAAGGGGTCAGTTGTGCTGGATAGTTTTATGTCAACTTGACACAAGCTATAGTCACCTGAAAGGAGGGAATCTCAATTGAGAAGATGCCTCTATAAGACCCAGCTGTAGGACCTTTTCTTGATAAATGATTGATGGGAAAGGCCCAGCTTATTGTGGGTGGAGCCATCTCTGGCTTGGTGGTCCTGGGTTCTATAAAAGAGCAGGCTGAACAAAGTCACAGGGAGCAAGTCAATAAACAGCACTCCTCCATGGCCTTTGCATCGGCTCCTGCCTCCAGGTTCCTGGCCTGTGTGAGTTCCTGTCCTGACATAGTGATAGACTATGGATATAAACCTTTTTTCTTTCCCTTAACCTGCTTTTTAGTCCTAGTGTTTCTTCGAAGCAATAAAACCCCAAGACTGACCAAAAGCAACTTGAGGAGGAACGGGTTAATTCCAACTCACACCTTCTAGTCCATCACCCAGGGTATCAGGACAAGAACCCGGAGGCAGGCGTCTCACTGGCTTGTTCCTCCTGGCTTGCTCTCTGATACTTCTCAGGACCACCTTCCCAGGACCACCTTCCCAGGACCACCCTCCCAGGGTCTGGACCCTCCCACATCAATCATGAACCAAGAAAGGGCACCACATGCTTGCACGCAGGCCATTCTGCCAGGAATATTTTCTCAACAGTCTCTCTTCAGAATGACTCTCGCTCGTGTCAAGCTGACATCACACTACCTGCCTAGTATTCGAAAATCTCTACTCCTCTGCAGCCTTCAACCGTAAGGATGGTTTTCTTCCGGAAACGTGCTTTTTGTTCTTTGAATAACTGTTTTCAGGTGTTAAGGAGCACACAGCATTGAGAGCAGACCCTGGGCAGTCGGCCTAGTCCATTCACCACCTAAATAATTCAGTCCTGCCCACCACTTTTCTTGTAGTGTGTGTGGATTCAGATTGATGCTTGAGCAATATGATAAACCATTGCACGCCATGGGTCTACTGGGGATGCTGGAAAATAGTTTAAACCGAGGATACTCGCCTATGTTCATTTCTGAGCTCATTTAGAGTGTGAAGCTAATTTCTGGCTTGTTGGGTATCTACAGCTCAAACTCAGCACTCCGTAGCAGGATCTAGACCTGGGGCTATCCCTGCAGTGCCTATGTTGTTGTCCTGTGTGTTGCCATTCTGAGTAAACTACATTTTCATTCTCCAGGGACAGTCTCAGACAGGTTCCCTGACACCGAAACTTCATGAACAAGCCGTGTCTTCATCGCTCCCTTTTCTTCCCATGTCCCTGGTTCTTGAATGCATTACAATTGGACTGACACACTGAGGCTGTCCTCTTGGCAGCTCTTGGCCTGCTTCCCTGTCTTGAGACAATGCTCCCTCCTGCCCTGGTGGTTGCGGCTTCTTAGGCTTCTTCTCTCTACTTTCTGCCATTTTTAAACCTTTAAAGTTTGGAACTATCATAGCTCAGCCTCTTTTCCTTTTTTCTCCTTTTTTTCTTTTCTCTTTTCTTTGCTTTTTCTCTCTTTCCTTTCCTTTCCTTTCCTTTCCTTTCCTTTCCTTTCCTTTCCTTTCCTTTCCTTTCCTTTCCTTTCCTTTGCATATGAGTACACTGTAGCTATACAGATGGTTGTGAGCCTTCATGTGGTTGTTGGGAATTGGATTTTAGGACCTCTGCTTACTCTGGACAGCCCCTGCTCACTCAGTCCCTGTTTTCTCTGGCTCAAAGATTTATTTATGATAAATAGGTACACTGTAGCTGTCTTCAGACACGGAAGAGGACGTCAGATCTCATTACAGGTGGTTGTGAGCCGCCATGTGGTTGCTGGGATTTGAATGCAGGACCTTCAGAAGAGCAGTCAGCGCTCTTACACGCTCAGCCATCTCTCCAGCCCTCCTCTTCTTTTCGGTCTCTCACCCCTGACTTATTTTTACCTAGTCATGAATACTGTGATGGCTAATGCTTTGTTTTAAGTTTAAATTGCTGTGCTTATGGGGTTTATGAAACAACAATGCCTGTAACACAGAAACCCCACTTGTCCGAGGACAGATGATGTCCTAGGACCCTTGGGGTAGGAGGTGCTGTTCACGTAAGACAACAAGCCAACAAGCTTCGTGGTTTTACCTCCGTTAACAAGTGTGGTTGCCCCAGTTGCACAGGATGTATGCTCGATTCCCATTTAACTCAGACATTTTGGCTACACCAGTCTCCTCTCTTGCTCTCCCTCCCCCTCTTCTCTCATGGTTAGCTTTAGTCTGCCGGCCATGTTCAGCCTGGACTCTCCCCTCAGTCTGTTTTCTCCCTTAGAGCTACAATACAAATCTCCGCATGATTACTTGAGGAGTAATCATGTCCTCCCTCTTTTATCTCACTTTTCCCATTCCATTTCTATTTTTAAAAGATGTTTCTAATTGTGTGTGTGTGTGTGTGTGTGTGTGCTGCCTCCAGAGGACAGAAGAGGAAACTGAATTCTCTGGAACTGGAGTTACATGAGGTTGTTAGCTACCTGATAGGGATGTGTGCTGGGAACTGAGCTCTAGTCCTCTGGGAGTCCACTGAGCCCTGTCTTCAGCCTCACAACGTTTTGCTTCACGTTTACCTCATCAACTAAGTGTAAACGCTATGATCCCACCAACTAGGATGGCGTCTGATGTACAAAGGCATTTAGTGTAAACTAGTTGCACAAAAAGAGGAAGAGAAGAGTAGACAGGGCATGTAACCTGGAGCATTGAATGCGTCCTGTGATCAGATTCTCTCCAATAAACACGGAGGGGGTTTTTCTTACTTGCATGGTGGATGCTCATTTCTCTCTTGCCTGTTAAAGGGGATTCTGCACGATTCACTTTGGCTTCCTTTCGCCTAAAGACATGGGGGTTCCTGCTCCCAAGAGGAAGTAGATGAGGAGAGTGGGCGAATGTTGGAGGTGGAAGGCAGATGGCAGTGCTGTGTTGAGCCGGGGTGTGTGTGTGTGTGTGTGTGTGTGTGGTGAATGGTTGCTGCCTAGTGCTGGCTGGGGAGTGCTGGCTGGGGAGTGCTGGCTGGCAAGTGCAGGCTCAGGTCTCTTTCAGATGTTTTCTGAGGACGATTTCCCAATGTGAATCACCTGGCCAAATGCTCTAGACATTTTTAAAGCCCAAAGTGCTTTTAAGAGAGAAGTCATGCTGTTTAGCCTCCCCCATTTTCAAGCCTAGAAGCATAAAGTGCCCATATGTTGTTGTAGCCGTTTTTCAGCCAGAAAACAGCAGTTTGGAGAATGTAAGGAGTTACACAGATTGGAAAACACCCTCTGTCCAACTGTAAGTCACCTTCCTCCCCTTACGCAACGTGTGGCAACTCTATGCTGATGGCCACATAAAACTATAGGTCTTTCTTGTGAGGTGGGATCCTCGGGAGTAGGGACAGGTACTGAGCCAGTGGGAGGTGGACCTGCCCACACCTTCCAGGGTGTGACCAGAGTTGTAATTTCTCAGGATCACCCAGATACTCTGGCCATGTTTCTCTGCCTTGCTTTGATCTGACATTCATGTTCTCAAGGTTAACCTTGTGAAGTTCCATGATCCGCAGGGCTGCGGTGAGTATTCATGGATACTGGTGTGGAAGTTAATACCCACGGCCACACACAGCGCAAACAAAAATGAAGACGGTGACAATTACCGATCTTGACAGGAGGGACAAAAAACTCTACACGGAACGGCTAGCAGACCTCATCAGCATATTGTAGACCACGCATGCGTCTTAAAACCACAGCGTCTAAGCACCACGGAAAGCTGTTCTCATGTCGCTTCCAAACATGCGCAGTCTTTCAGCATCGTCTGGAAATCCTTAGGACTGTGTGTCGGAAACGGCTCCTCTAGGATTCTGAGAATTCTGATCTCAAATTCTTCCCGTGTTTTCCTAGTTCCTAGCTATACATATCTGATTACTCTCCTGTGGGGAAATAAAAAGGGGGGGGGTAGGAAAGACACCCAAGTTCCTGGGTTCTGGAAATCCCATTTACTGTTTCTGTGCTTTTTGAAAGAAAAATCACGATAAGGGATTTACCCCTACCAAACATTCTGGAGTCGTCTCAGTGAATGGTGCAGATATGGACAGGTAAACTCACAACAAAGTGCAGAAACCTCCTTTTAGTTGACTACTTAACAGCTGCCCACCAGAAAAATCCCAATCATCTCATTTGGGGTGGTTTGGAAGGTTTCCAGTTTTGTGCTCTGCTCACGAGAGGCTGTAATGTCAGAGTGGGTCTACTTTCGGTTAGAATCAAGCCTCCACATCAAGGACAACTTCTGCCCTTATCTTTTTGCTTGACAGTAAAAGGATGATACTGGGCCGGGGTTTGGTCATGAGAGGGGAGCCTGTTGTAGAGCATCCACCAGAGAGGACTGCTTGGAACAGCAAGCCTATGTTAGGCAGCTGGTGATGACACTGGCTGCTCAGGAGCCCAGTGTAGCCCCAAGCCTTTCTCAGGATGCGCTTTTAAGCACAAAACCCACATTCTGGGTTGGCATGCTTCAGTTAACAAGAACAGTTAGCCAGGAGCAGCACTACAGAAGCAAAAAACAAGGTTAGTACATTGTGTGACTTTTCCTAGAACTGCATGGACTTTGATGGATTAGGTCTTTGTTTTAGTTTTGGCAGGTGGTGCTGTCTACATGCTGAATTTTACAGCCTGAATGGCACGTCCATCATAGAGTCAGTTGTGCTAAGGTCTGGGGTCCGTTACGGAGCCTTCATGGATAGGATTAGTTTTTTTAAGGACCCCAGAAAGCTGCCCTGTCTACCATCTAAAGAAAGGGAGGAAATCGCCTACACCAAGTCCTGAATCTTCCGGGGCCTTAAATGTAGACTTCTCAGTCTTCAGAGACAAACCTGCATTGTTTATAAGCTACTTAGCTTATGGTATTTTGTCACAGCAACCTGAACAGAGGCTATTACCAAAACTGTAGAAAATACATTCATATAGGTACTTGTTATAGTCAGTAGTCACTAGTATGCACGTGTGATTTCATTTTATGTTAACAGTCCTCTGAGCAGAGAGTCTGTTTATAAAGAAACTAAAGCTTAGGCCTAGGTTATTTCCGCATGGACGCACAGCTAGGAAGCTCTGAAGACAGGACTCGGCTTTTCTGAGCTGAAATTATTTACCACCCCCTTTGTGTCTCTTTGCTTAAGCCAGAATATTCTGCATTTCATGACAGAATTAAGCATTCGTGCTTAAATACTTCATTTTGCTAATGCTCCTGGGTAAGAATAAGAGCATGATTACTGTTTTTGAGCCAAGTTTGAAGCAAGCTTTATTAAATACTAGCTAGGACGATGGATGTTGGTCAGGTCCATACCTGGGATTTTTCAGAGAATGGAACCTAATTACATTAGACAGGAGCTCATAAAGGCAAAATTTACAAGGCCACATACTTCCTGCCTTCATCCAATCAACAGCATACGTTAAACAACAACAACAAAAGATTTATTTAATGCATAAGTATACTGTTGCTATCTTCAGACTCACCAGAAGAGGGCACCAGATCCCACTACAGGTGGCTGTGAGCCACCATGTGGTTGCTGGGAATTGAACTCAGGACCTCTGGAAGAGCAATCATTGCTCTTAACTGCTGAGCCATCTCTCCAGCCCTGTAAGCATACATTTTGACGCAACTTCCTGCCTACATACCTCCCACCTACTTGTGACCCAGCACATGCTGTGCAGCTGGGGCAGCCAGCTTCGTTTACAGAAGTGAAAACACGTGGCTCGTCATCTTACATGGACAGCAGCCCCCAGCATACCAGGAAATTCTCTGTCCTTAGGCAGGTGAGGCTTACAGGTTAGGCATTTTTGTTCGCTAGATCCCTTAAACACAGTAATTTAAGCTTAAAATATAACTTTATCAGTAACACCTAATGTATTATTATGGTTTATCCAAGAGATGAAGGGGCTTTAACCTTGTTCAATTGTTAGAACGTGTTTCCAGTTAAAAATTAAAACGCCAAGATGTCTGAAACCTGTGAGCTTTGACTATCGGTCATCACTCTGGTCAACATTTTATGGGAAAAAAAAATTGAGTAAGAAGGCATTTGGTTACAAGTAGTAGAAAATCCTAGCCACAATGTCTCACCCCAAATTAAAATTTGCATTATTTCATCATAAAAGAAAGGCTGAGAAGTCCCATAATGCACCACAGCCTCCCAGAGCTCCATTCTCCACATGGGGCCTTCTCCTCAGGCTTGCAATACAGCCGTGCTGCTCAGTTTTGAGCAGGAAAGCTTCTCCGAGGCAGATATCTTCAGTTCTATGGCCTGTGGGATTCTATATCCTGGGCTGTTTGTTGCCTGGCTTCCAGATATTGATTGGCTTTCCTCTCCCACTTCCTCCTTGGCAGAGAGCCAGACTCAGTTACAATTCTGGGAATTCACTAGCAGTATACTTATGACCACAGTCTCATGGTTGCCTGGGGTGGGGGTGGGGTCATCTTCCTCCGCACCATCCTTGGTCTATAAGAGTTACACTAAGTTCACCTCGGTAGGAGCTGCATGACCCAGAGGAGGAGCCGTCTGGGCTTTGCCCTGGGAGCACTGGGGGAGGATCAGGCTGCAGAATGGATTCAAAGATGATCAGCATCACCGAGCCATAGAAGCCCGGAAGGAGAGCTAGGGCACAGCAGTCCAAATCAGGAGACAGTATTGCTATTAGCTATGCTAATTCAAAAGAAGATGCAGAGAAGAAAGCCCATGCCATGGAAGCCAAGGTCTGAGGAGGTTAGAAGTGTTTCCTTTCTTACTGTCCCTTGAGAAGGAGAGCAGAATTGTAGGGGCTGAAGAAAACTGGCTGTGGGCGGGTGGCGGCGGGTGGCGGTGGGCTGAATAGGAAGGGATACTGGACAGAGGCGATAGAGAAGGCACAGGTCAGGGGTCTGTCAGCACTGAAGCATATGTCTTATGGTTGTGTGATGAACCACTGTGACAATGAGGAACCTGGGGCTGACCTGCTCCTGGAATCCCGCCAAAGCCATCATTAGGAGCTCTGCAGTCACGAGGCTTTTCAATCTGCTTGGTGTCGTCGGTCTCCCTATGCCTCCCCCTCTGGGTGTTTAAAATGGAGACATTTCCCAGCTTGCTGCTCCCAGAAACGATGTTATGTGTCCCAATGAGACGATGCAGTTCTTGGAATTCCACGGAGGGAAGAGCTATGCAAATTCACTGTGTTGTATTCATGGCACGTGGCTGAGCTGAGAACTCTAGTTACCACCCAGCCATGCAAAGCCGGAGGTTAGACCTGCTCCTCTCTGCACAGGGCTTCCTCTATGGCTGAGGATGTAGCTCAGTGGTAGAGTTCTTACCTAGTCAGGATGAGTGAGGCTCTAGATTCAATCCCAATATGGAGTAAAACCAATCATCAATCAAACGCTCCCCCCCGCCCCCCCCCCCCCACCTCCAAATAAACAATCCTACTCTTGGTTATGGTTTCTATGGATTGGGCGAAACACCATGACCAAAAGCAACAGAGGGAGAAAAGGATTTGTTTTAAACGATCTTCTGTATCACTGCTCATTACTGATGGAAGCCAGGACAGGATCTCAAACATGGCAGGAACCTAGAGGCAGGAGCTGATGCAGAGACCATGGTGGGATAGAGTGATACGTATGTAAGGCCTTTATGTCTGGCTTTGAGTGAAATGTTTCAGCTAAGCCTTTACTATATATTCAGGTCAATCACTAGAGGCTGAGAGATGGTTGTGAGACGGTTTGAACCTTGAGGAAATGTCTCTCCAGAGAATCTGCACTTGGTGCTACATGAAAACTTGCAGCTGCACCGACCTTGTTCCTAAGACACCCCTGCCAAACTTGGAGTTCTTTCTTTTGACTCTGGCTAGCCATGGTCTGAAGGGCCTGAGATTTGTGTGGGTCGTCTGCTCTCACGGGCAGCAAGGGCAAGAGAACTGTGGTAGTTGGAACCTTTCCCAGGCCTGATTAACCTTGTATAATGTTTGAACAAAGTAACTGGAGTGAGCTAGCTGGGTGTCAGGCTTCTCCAAGAAGGCAAAACCCTCTGATCTTTCCGGAAATGAAGCTTAACGACTTGGTGAGCTTCTCTCTCCACGGTGGCACCTACTACCTACATCAATCAACAGAGGGCGCTGCTTACTGGCTTGCTCCTCATGGTTTGCTCAGCCTGCTGTCTTATAGAACCCAGGACCACCAGCCAGGGATGTCCTAAATCACTAATTAAGGAAACGCACAATGGGCTTGCCTACAGCCAGATCTTATGGAGGCAAGTTTTCAATCTAAGTGCATCCCTCTCAGATCACTCTGGCTTGTGTCAACTCGACATAAAACTAGCCAGTGCTCTGTGACAAAATCTGACAAAGCAGCAGGAGGAAACAATTTTGCCCCACAGAAATGTGCACATCTAACAAATTAGCTCAGAGAGCCATTGTGGCTGGGCGCCAACATGGCCATCGGCAGTCTTTGAGCATTCATGTCCCTCTCACATTACCCCCTCTCCTTTGGTTTGGGTCTTGTTGAATCTGGTGATGCCTGGTCTGGACCCCTCCCCCCACCCGTACCTGTCTCTCCCCAGTGTGCCCAGTAAGAGCGCCAGCTGCTAGCCACATTCAGGAAACCATGTCAAGATGATATTTTAAAGTTCTTGTATGAGTTTTAGGCGGCAGACATAGTCTTTCAAAGACTGTTTACGCTCCAGATGCCGACTTGGACGGAATCGACACCTGGCAAGTTGATGAGCTTACAGCTGTAACCACTAATGCATTGGAGTTGAATTCAGTGCTTGGCGAGGATGGGGAAACTGAACGACATTGTGATCTATGCAAAGCCAGGCTCCCTGTCCCTGTGGCTGCTCCGTGAACGCCACAGGGTCCTGTCTAGCGTGCACATGCATTTATCAATCAAGAATGTGCTGAAGAAGTTGCTCAAGCGCCGAGGGAAACCGGCTAGAAAACAGACCCGCGGCAATTATCAGACCCGCTGGGCTTGGTTTCATTTTGATGTGCAAGAAACGTGCCCAAGACGCACAAGGTTCAGTGTGCAGACCATGTGCCATCCAAAGAGAAGGGAACACTGCACGTATTCTACTGTGTCAGAAGCACGAGGCTGTCAACTGAACTCTCATCCGTGGTGCCTATCGCCCTGTTTGAGCTGAAAGAGGGCGCTGTAGGAAAACGCTGTTTGTTCTCTGAGCTCTGCTGTGGGAATGGCCGCTTGGGAACCAGCTCACATTGTGGTCCGTGCTCCAGCAGACTGCGGGCAGCAGCCTGGTGCCCGCTAACATGCAGTGAAGCCCCATGAGAACCTGGTCCCGTTCAGCATTGCCCTCCAGCTGCCCACGCGAATCCCAGCAACTGGTCACGCAGGGCATAAGATCGATGCTTATCTTGGCATTTGTTGTATGGGAAGGGATTGTACTAGAATCAAAAGCTTTTAATCCAGCCAATGGTTCCAATAAAAGCACTGAACCATTAAAAAAAAAAAAAAGCCTTAATTTCATGTGACATCATATCTTGAGAAAAGCGACTTAATTAGGAAAAATTCCTTTTCTGTACATGTTATGCGTGCTGACCAGGAGGTAATTGCAAAGCTAAATCGTTCAATGACCTGACAGTGTGTTTTCAGATCACCAGTGCAGTAAAGAAATATTCTCTAGTGACAGGATTGCAAATATTCTACACTTCTAAACCCGTGTTTATCTAGGGTGCGCATACTATCGATTTTTTTTTTGGTTATTCTTTAATTCTTTACCAGTTGCAATTTTTTACTTTGCATTGCATTGTGGGTAATTTATGTTGTTTTGACAGTTTGATTTTCTGCTATAATTTTCAATTCTGTACCCAGAGTTGTACAGACTACTGTTTAGACAAACGACATGGAAATATAGAGGTTATCTATGTAAAATGATTCATATTTCAAAATAGGGTCTTCTGTAAAAAAAAAAAAAGGCCACCACATTGCTATTAAATCACACTTTTTATATTACTTTTTTCCTTGACTGAGGTTTGTTGAATTTACTATTGTAACATATTTCCAAAAACACATTAGTTAAATGGGGTTGAAAATCATGCACGCATATTTTATGGAAAAAATGTGTAGGTATATTTTCAATTTTAAGCTATAAACTCTGGCTTTCCATGGATGATTAAAATATTCTGGCCCATTTAAAATGAACTACATAATAAAAGTGGTGTGCAATAATAATTTTACAATGCTTAATAATATAAAGTGCTTTATCTGAAAATGCCCTTTAAAAGGTTTTATGCATAATTCAAATACTTCTGTATAGAAAATGAGTGATGGGCAAATAAAGAACTGATAAAATAATTTAAAAATAGAGGCAGAGATTTCTGCCTTGTTACAGAACCAAGAAGCAGCAACGTGTTCAGATGTCTTTGGCTGTCAGTGACGGGCAGAGCCAGTGAGGGCAGTGTGCCACAGCAGAGATACATTAGGTCCAAACTTTCTAATGTAGGTTTTCTGACTTCAAAAACAGAGGGCACAAAGGGCTTCTGAAGTTTGTTGAATATACTCCTTATTGTCAGTTCTTGTCACCAAAGAGAGTTCGCCCTTGCTTACTTACACTGGAGAGGGATGTTCAGATCTTCAGCCAGGTAACTTCCAGGAGTGCCTTTAACACGCAAAGTAGCCCCGGGGGCCTCCTCCACCCCACCAGAGCGGGAGGATCTGAAGCAAGATTGCAAGCATTCTTCTTGTGCTGCTCTTTAGCTATCCCGAGAGGCAGGAGACAGAAGAGCCAGGTAGAGAGAGAACCAGAGTGTGCTTATTAATGAGGGCTGAACTATTTATTCTGCATAGAGAATGATTGCAAAGATCATTTGAAGAGACATGGCAAATCAGGCCCAGAAGGAACAGGTTAATTACAGTAGAAACCACCACATTCTTTCTCTCTGTCTGTCTGTCTGTCTCTCTCTCCCTTGAAGTCATTGTAAAATTCTGGTATATTAAAAAAATGACAAAAATCAATGACTAGATGTTTTATTACACCTAGGAACTGAATATCCTGGTTAATTTGGTATAAAAGCTTAATATGCTTTTTTTTTTCTCTAGGTTTTATTTTAACTTTTTTTTTCTTGTTGATCAGTGGTTCTCAACCTGTGGTTTACACCCCTTTGGGGGGTTGTTAAATAAATGACCCTTTCAGAGGGATTTCATAAGATCATCAGCAAACACAGATATTCTCATTACAATTTGCAACAGTAGCAAAAAACTACAGCTATGAACTGACAATGAAGATAACTGTGGTTGAAGGGAGACAGTACCAGGAAGGTTGAGTACCAATGGGGTTGATGAAGGCTTTGGCTGTGTTTTCTGGATCTTTTGAGTCCGAGCCTTTAATCTTTGATTGTAACTCATCCTTTTAGTTACCAGAATTGTTAGGGTCAGAGCGCGGGTTTTGGTAGTCCTAACAACCCAGCCTTGGCCACCCATCCTCAGCAGCACGATCAAACAGACAGTAATAGCAGAAGGCAGAGGAAGGAGGTTTACTCAACATGGCCACTCTGGAAAGAGCAACAGAGAGGCCCAGTGATGTCTCCGGCCCATCTTTGGGTTCTTCACATGGAGTTTACATTTGAAAAGAGGCAAGAGGAGTGTATGAGGAAGCCGTCCGGGTCATTGTGGGGTTCTGCCTCAGACGCTGACAGTTTGTCAGAACTGTGTGACACTCTCTCCCTGTCCTGCTAGTTTTAGCCATTTCCTCTTCCTAACAAGAGATTCTTAGGGTGTGGTGCCTTGAATATGCTTGACCCATAGGAGTTGCCACTATTAGGAGGTGTGGCCTTGTTGGAATAGGCGTGGTCTTGTATAAGGAAGTATGTCACTGGGTGGGTGGGCCTTGATGGCTCCTATTGCTCAAGCTCCACCCAGCGCCTAGGAGAGCGCCTCCTGTTGGCTGTCTGAAGAAGCTAGTCTCCTCCTGGCTGCCTTTGATTAAGATGCAGAACTCTTGCTTCCTCTAGCACCATGTCTGTCTGTATAATGCCATGCTTCCCCTCATGATAATGGCTCTGAAACTGTAAGCCAGCCCCAGTTAAGTGTTGTCCTTTATAAGAGTTGCCTTGGCCAAGGCGTCTCTTCACAGTAACAGAATCCAAACTAAGACACAGGGCAAGCTCCAACTTCTTTGGGAGGGTGTCCCTCATTACAAGGGAGGGATACATGCACACCTTTAGAACATTCTGATGGACAAGGTGGGCATGGGGAAAATAGATAGGCCTCACCTTTGCTCTGAGATCTTCTTCTGGACTTGCCTTCTTGTTGACTTTGGTGTCTGTGTATGTTGAGGAATTTATTATCATCACTTCCTTGGGGCTAATTAAGATGCATTAGTCATTATGACTAATTATGACTTTCTCTATAGCGCTCAATGTGTCTATTGTATAACCCCTGTACCTAAGGCTCAGGGAACATTGAGAAAAGCAGGTTGGGAGTCCAGACAGGAAGATTATGAGTTGGAGGACCAGGAGTCTTTTGTCAGCATGTGCTTTCTAGCTATGACCGAAGGCACACCCATGAAATCTCAACGTTGATTTCCTAAATAAGACTCGAACAACTCCAACGACAGTTGACATCCCAACATTGACGGCAGGAATCTCATGAGGACCCCACCCTTAGTTCAAAAGACACAAGCAATGGACAACCACTGAAAAGGGGGAACTAAGTTCTCCTCGGGAAAGAGCTCCTACTGGCTCTCCAATGCCAAGTGGTCAACCCTGGGAACTTATAGATAAGGTGACCCTGAATGGACTCAGCCAGTTGTAGATATATATCTGTTCATTTATATGTATATGTAACAGCATGGTTAAAAAAGAAGAAGCTGTAAATTTGGGGAAGGAGGGAGAGGAAGGGGAGGAATTGGGAAAATTTTATTATTATTACATTATTATTATTATTATTATTATTATTATTGACAGATGCCTACTATGAAGGCCTGGCTGGCCTTGAACTCACAGAGATCCACTTGGCTCTGGAGTCCAGGACTAAAAAACATATGCTACCATGCCTCTCTGTAACTGTAAATTGTGGTTCTTAAAAAGAATTGTTGATTGAATAGCTGGGGAAGTAGCTGAGTTGGTAAAGTGTTTGCTTGTCTTGCAAGCCCGAGGACCCAAGTTTGAGCCCTCAAGCCTATGTATAAAAACCAGGCCTGCTAATGCAGCTTTGTAATCCCAGTGCTGTTGGGGGTGCTGTGGGGGGTGCTGTGGGGAGTGGTTGTGGGGTGGAGTTGGGGCATGGATACTTGGGCATCCCTTGAGCTTGCTTGACACCTAACCTAGTCTAACCAACAAGCTTCAGGCCAGTGGGAAAGCCTGTCTGGACAAACAAGACAGATGGCTTTTGAGGAAGGACATACAAGGCTGACCTTCGGCCTGGTGGAAGCATGTTGGTGTCCACATCTACACAGATGAATCCACATGAGCACATGCCTCCTGATCAGACAACACCGATTAACTTAACCCTAGAGAAATTTCAATACCGCTTAAATATATTTCAATGTAGCTTGCTTGACCTTAGTCTGTTTTGGTTGAGGGTGGCTTTGTTTCCTTGTGTATGACATTCTCTCTTGAAGTTATTAGATCCTCAGCCAAGTTTGAATCAACACTGAAGAAAATTTACTGATAATGTGTCCTGGTTTACTTTCCTATTGCTGAGACAAACACTGTTAACTAGAAGCACTGGGGGTGGAAGGGGGGAGGGAGGGGGAGGAAAAGATTAATTTTCCTTCCCAGGTGTAGTTAGTCTGACATGAAGGAAGTCAGGGCAGGAACTCAAGGCAGGAACCCAAAGAGGGACATGGAGGAGTGCTGCTTACTGGCTTGCTCCTCATGGCTTGCTTTCTTTTGCAACCCAGAACAACCTGCCCAAGGGTGGTACTGCCCAGAGTGAGCTGGGCCCTCCATAGCAATCATTAATCAAGACAACGCACCACTGACTTGCCTACAGGCCATCTGATGGAGGTATTTTTCTCAACTGTGGGTCTTCCCAGGTGACTCTAGCTTGTGTCAAGTTGACAAAAACACTAACCAGGACACATAGCTTTCCCCTCTCCCATCTCTTGTCATTTATTCTGGTTTTATTTGTTTTACCCAGAGCAACACCAGAGGAAAGCACCACATGAGTGGAGATAAATAATTGCTGGGTGATGACTTACGATTAGATAGATTGTGCTCTGAAGTCAGCATTTAAGTAAAGCCAGTGCCCAGGTCTACACCGGGTAGCTATATGATTGATCTGACAGAGAAAGCTTCCACAGCGAGAGGGCCAGGTGAGCAGTCCCTGGGGCGTTGCTCTACACCTGTGACTCCCAATTTACCTAGATTACTTTGGACCTGACTGAATAATAGTGGGATGGTTGGCTGGCGACAGAAAGATGAGGAAAATGATAAATGCATAGGAGGCGGCGGCAGGAGAGATTTGGAGGGATTTGTATCAGCTTTGTAACCAGACCTACACATGGGAAATAAACAATGTTGCTAAACAATGAACATTTCTCGGGAGGACCAAACTAATGAACAGAAGTAAAAATAAATAGCACTGAACTAACTAGGGCAGTAAGACTTCTAAAAGATGACCCTGCCGAGGGGAGGAAAGAGGAGTCACCGGCTGATGCTGCCTTCAGAACACAAGGCTACAATTCACCTGAGCAACAGCGTTAGGCTAATTATGCCCAGCTAGCTGGTCAAAAGGGTTAGCTTTATCCAGTGTATTGACTCATTCCTCCCAGGTTTCAAAGGAAGCATCAATATTTGTTTACATGTCAAGATTTTATATCGCCAAGCTGTTAAAAAGAGCAAAAATTAAAATACAGTTTGGGTTAGAAGATGATTTGAAAGGTTTCAGTTCAGTATGTGTGTGTGTGTGTGTGTGTGTGTATGTGTTGGCTGCAGAATAAACCCTTGAGACCCAGAGATATTGCCTTGAAAGGCAAGGAAGACAAAGAAAAGCATCAGCTTAGAGAACAATCTCTCTGCCAAAGGCTCAGAAACTTTTAGCTCTTCGGCTGAAAATGTGCCAAGCAAACTCTTGTCTATTGTTATTCACAGTGGAAAAGTATTTTTATTTCACCAGTCTTAGTTACAGTTTTATTGCTGTGAATAGACGCAGTAGTTTATGAAGCAACTTCGTATGAAGGAAAACATTTAATTGGGGCTGGCTTACAGTTCATAGGTTTAGTCTGTGAACATGGCAGGAAGCATGGTGGCCCACAGGCAGACATGGTGCTGGAGAGGAAGCTGAGAGTTCTGCATCTGGACCCACAGGCAGCAGGAAGAGAGAGTGAGCCACTGGCCTGGATTGAGCTCCTCAAACCTCAAAGCCCACCCTTCTGCGACACACTTCCTTCAGTAAGGCCACACCCACACCAACAAGGCCACATCTCCTAATAGTGCCACTTCCTATGAGCCTATGGGGCCCATTTTCATTCAGATCGCCACAAGACCCATCTCAAAAAACAGATATTAAAAAAAAAAAACTCTAGTGAATAAACAAAACCATCCAAACTATTTTCTTTTCTGTCTTGACCAGTCCTTTCAGTTGTGGTTGTGAGAGTTCTGTGACTCTCACTGGCAATGTGGTAAATTCTTGTGTTTGCAGTGGGCAGGGTTGATGTAGATTCTTTTCCAGTGTCGTCGTCCAGCTTTGGAATCAGAGCAGTGTTGGCCTCAAAGGATGATCGAGGACATGGCTCCTCTTCTGCTTCTAGAAGAGGGAAGAGTGCTACTCAGCCCCCTTCAAAAGGTTAGCAGAACTCACAGCGCTGTCTGTGGCCTTTCCTTCTGGGGTCCTTGGTGACAACTCCATTCCTTGCCATATTCTAGGGCCACACTGGTGTTCTAGATCAGTGCTCCTCATCATCAGCATGGAGGTGGAAGTACTAAGAATACCTAGTAAAGTACTAAGTCAGCACTTCTCTTCCCCTCCCTTCCCTTCTCCTCCCCTGCTGGAGGCTCAGGGAACTCTGAGGAAGAAGGGGCAGAAAGAATGTGGGAGTCGGGGGATGGGTAAGAATGTTGTGAAATGCTGTCTCCTGGACACAGAATGCCTGGTATACCAAGAGCTCACAACAGCCGTGGTTAACCACACAAGACCTGCACAAAACTGAGACCATCGGTCTCTTGTGGATGGAGAAGGGACTTATCGGCCCCAATTCCCCCCTGAAGAGGAGTCAATGGTTGCTGGGGGAAGGGGAGTCATATTCTTCTCTGGAGTAGCCAGTAATCTCCACCCATGCTTATTCAGACAACCTTAATTAATGCAGTGGGGCACACTGATATGCAAAGACATGAAAGAGGGAGGGGGAAGGCCATAGGAGAAGATAACAGGGGTGGGACTTGATTAACATTAATATCATTAACATATATTACATACATATTATATACGATATATTAACATATATATTAACATAGATGATATATTAATATCTATGATATATTTTAACATAGATGATATATATTGGTTGAAAAGTTCAAGGTCACCTAAACTATTGTCTTCTTTGATCCAACCAGCTGTGGGTTGAAGTGGCCACTTGTGGCTGTGTGAGACACCCTGACTCCCACTCCCATGGCTGCTCTTTCCATTTTCCTTTCTCTTTGATTCTTTACCTGCAACTCTAACTCCCATTTGCTATAACAGCTCTTTCCTTGGGGACACATGGACGCACCTGGGATGGAGCGGGGAGGAAGGACAGGAAGAAAATGGCTAGAGGGATTTGAGTTGTGCTGTAGTCACAGAGCAGAAACAAAGCCCTCCAAACCCTCTGTGCTACTTAACACTGTTTGCTCTTCTCCTCATCGCTGGTACCAGGCAGCCATTTAACTTGTTCATAGTCGGCTCCAGGGAGATTATGTAGAGTGGAAGCCACCAACCTAAGCCACCAGATGCCCAGAAGACATCTCTGTCACCTGTTACTTGACAGAGACGAGCTGTAGAAATCTCTATCGGAAGCGCAGCCCGTGCACCGCCTCTTATCACAGAGGTCCCTGAACTGCCCTGAGTATAGAAATTTGGACAATCAGAAAGCTCATCTCAGGTAGCTCAGAGTTCATAATTTTAGAAATTCATTAAAATAGGCAGAAGGAAAAAAATATTGAGTCTTAAAAAAATGCATTCAACTCTGAGGGCATTTTTCCTTTTATGATGAACTTAGTTTCCCTTGGAGATGTTTTCCTTTGAAGTCGTGGATGAATTAGACATTTCCCTCTCAGAATATTAACATGTATCATTTCTGATGCACTGTCTACATTTTGCACTTAAATGCAGTTAATATTGAATAAATAATCTGCCCTTATTATTGTTATTGTTAATCCAACTGGAACCCTTATAGTTCTTTCTGTCTGGAGCATCAGGATATAGGCAATTTCTGGGACAATACTTTTTCTAACACATTCCCAAAGCCTTGTTTAAGAATCACGTGATGTTTACTGATTTGAAGTCTGGTCAGGTGACTGTCAAAGCAAAAAGGAGGAAGGATGTGACAAAGTAGTAAATTGTGACTTGAGCCCAAACAGTGACTGTGTGTGTGTATGTGTGTGTATGTATGTGCATGATGCATATATATGTGTATATATCTTTACATGTGAGTATGTATATGCGTGCATGTGTATATGTGTATATATCTTTATGTGTGTATATGCATGTACATGTATGCATGTACATGTGCCTGTGTGTATGTGCATGTGTATGTCTTTACATGTGTATACATGCATGCATGTGTGTGTGCACACATGTGTATGTGTGCATGTGTCTTTGTGTGTGCATGTGTCTATTCATGTGACATGGTTACAGATGCCCTTCACCTATGCCTGTTGTCTCTTGAAGTAGAAGTGTGACTGTCTCTTTCTGTGTTAAGATGAGGGTGGGATTTGGGTCTGTGGCAGACACAATTAGTTGACCTTTCTTGCAATTGCCATTCTTGTCTTGTGCAAAACTTTTATGTGCATGCAGTAGACTTATGTATGCTTAACTGCCGGGACTAAAGTCATGGTTAAGTCTTCATCTCATTCTTGTGACGTAGTCCCTTCCAGAGTTTCCAGAGCTGGTTCTGCTCAACACTATGTTTGGAGAAATCTGCAGTGAGTGGGCTTCTGAGAAAAAGACATTTTTGGGTCCCATCAGTATTGCATGAAGATGCACTGGTGATAAGGAAAAGCCAAGAAAAGAGAGACAATGTGGAGACACAAAGACTCTGTGCGACTGACTGATAGTGTGAGGAGACACAATGTCAAACCTGGAGCTCTATGCTCTACATTGCTTTTTATGTGCATGTGTGTGTACGAGGAATATATGTGTGCATGTATATGCATATGTGTGTGTACATGTGTGCATGTATATGCATGTGTGAATGTGCATTTATGAGTGTGTACATGTGTGCTGTGTTTGTATGAGTATGTGCATGCATGTGTGTATGCACATGTGTGTGCATTTAGGTGTACATGTGTGGTGTGTTTCTATGAGTGTATGTACATATATGTGCATATGTATGCAGGTGCATGTGTCTGTGTGCGCACACACACACATAAAGATGGAAGTGAGAGGTTGATGCTGGATGTTTGCCTTCATGTTTTCTATCTTATTATTTGAGACAGGTAATTGAACCCAGAGCTGTCTGGTCAGCGAGCTCCACAGATGGGCCTGTCCCCATTTTCCTCGCTTAGGGGTTACAGGCATGGGCTGCCATGCCTGGCTTTATGTGTGGCCACTGGCTATCTGAGTTCAGGTCCCCATGCCTTTGTGGCAAGCACTTTACTAGCTGAGTCTTCTCTCTAGCATCCACACTTCCTGTGAATTGAGAAAAGAAATGCTTTTCTTGCCTAAGCCAACATTAAGGTTTTTCTTTGTTTCACTGCTAAAGCCAAATGAATGTGGCATCAAATGGAGAAAGACTTCACCACAAACTTGAAGGCATTTAAAGATTAAAACAATGTTTTCTTTTTAAATACAGATGTTTCGCCTTTGTGTATATCTGTGCACTGTGTGTGTGTGTGTGTGTGTGTGTGTGTGTGTGTGTGTGTCTGTGCAGTGTCTACAGAGGCCAGAAAGAGGGCACTGGATCTGGAGTTAAAGGTCTTTGAAACACCAGCAGATAGGACGAGAATCCCTGTCCTCTAGAAGAGCAACCTGTGCGGTTCACTGTTGAACCATCTCTCTAGCTCCATTTTGAGGTGTTTGAGGGTTCCAGTTGAAGAGGAAGCTGAGTTAGGAAGGGTGGGGTGTCAGGACCTGGGAGGTGCAGCAGAAGTGCCCATGGAGGCAGTGATATCTGGTAATCTCAGTAAAACTGACAGTAACAACCAACTGAGGCCCAGCAGATGGCAGACGTGAGGTGCCTTCTATGGAAACAGCAGGAAGAGGACGCAATGACTAGTGGCTGATTGGTTAGTTGATACTTTGTTAATTATAGAAGTAGCATGTTTGTAACAATGTTTAAAGGCTCTAGCACACAGACACAAGGAGCCAGTCGATGGTTCTTCCTCTATGTGATGATTTAGGGGCCTGGGAGACTTTCATGTTGGGATTCAGCAGTATCTAGGGACCCAGTTATCATTCACATCTAGCTGGTGGACAGGAAAGAAGAGAACAAGGATGAAGGAGAGATGCTGCTCCTCTCCCTCCTCCCTCTCCTCCCCTCCCCACTTCTCCTCCACTCTTCCTTCTCCTCTGTCTTTTTACTTGCAATGGTGGGGTGGAATCTGGGGCCTCACACATGTTAGGTAAACTACTGTTAAGCTATGTCGGCAGCTTGATGGCAACTTCTTAAAGCCTTGATCCCAAAGTGACTATTCCTGCCCCCGTTCATGACAAGGAGTTACTTGTCTCTCTCCCTTGCTTCAGAGGGAGTGCGAACTGTACCTGTCTGGGTGAGCAGATGGTCTCAGGTCTGTCTTTAGATCTTAAAGCAGAAGAATGGATTTTGTTGGGAAATTTTTGCCATAGCCACTGTCTTTTGAAATACTTGTTTGGGGTGAGGTTGGGGTGGGGCAGAAACTTTGCAGAGTGTCGGAGTTCTGAATTTCCTGATGGAGTAAGATGGGAAGGCCAACAATTTACACAATCATTTTCTCTCCTCAAAATTATATGTTTGACTCTTTGAAATGCTGAGTAATTTTTTGTTTGTTTAGATCTCATATGGCTACAGTGTTGATTTATGATTTAACAGAAGCCAGATCTCAGCAGTCTAAATCCTAGCAGAGGCATCTGTCAAGTCTTCTGATGTTAGCAAGAAGGAAACAATTTAAGGCATGTGGTCATTTCCCCTTTTAAAATGTGTATCTGGATGACACTGTGGCTTACAACTAAGAGACAGAATTTCAGAAGGAGTAGCAGTGCCTGCCATAAATGCTGTGCTATCCATATACTAAAATGCTTTTCCCTGGTGGGACGGACATGGTACTAAGGAGGAATGTGCCTGGCCTGATAAAATGGCTTTTATTAATCTCCTAATGTTTTTCTTTTGTTTTAGAATTATGATTAGCTTCAAGAGAGTAGCAAGCCACTCACCGTCAGGGCTAAGTATTACTGCTATCTAGATATCTTTGGTTAATGCCTGCTGTTTATTTCAAACACAAAATGCTCCATTAAGAAAAATCAGCTATAATGGGCTGACTTTATTATCAAGAAATTATACCTGTTATGGGAACCTCGCTAATTATAAGCACTTGGATTTGTTTGGGTGATAAAAATAGATGAAGAAGGTCATTTGTTAGGAGGATCACTTGGTGTGCGTGCCAGCATCATAACACTGAAATAAAGTCTGAGAAGACATACTCACGAGGACTGGGATTTGTCTGGGAATAGAATAGACCAGGAGCCAATGTGGAATAAGGATTAGTATAGAGAGCGAGAGCTTTGCTGTGAACAAGTCTCCCCTCTGCCACTCCCAGCAGCCAAGCAGACTTTGTACTTTTTAAAAAACATTTATTTATTTTATGTATGAGTACTCTTGTAGCTGTTCAAATGGCTGTGAGCCTTCATGTGGTTGTTGGGAATTGAATTGAGGACCTCTGCTTGCTCTGGTCAACCCTGCTCACTCTAGTCGGCACTCCAGTTGGCCCAGCTCGCTCCATCCCTGCTCACTCCATCTCAAAGGTTTATTTATTATTATACATAAGCACACTGTAGCTGTCTTCAGACATACCAGAAGAAGGCATCAGATCTCATTACGGGTGGTTGCTGGGATTTGAACTCAGGACCTTCGGAAGAGCAGTCAATGCTCTTACCCGCTGAGCCATCTTACCAACCCAACCTTGTATTTTCTTCTTGTTTCTCTGGCTATGTCACATGTGAACTGGCTTCAGGGTCTAAGAATTTAGACCAGAGGTTCTCAACCTTCCTGACACTGCCCCCCTTGAATACAGTTTCCCATGCTGTGGTGATCCCAACCATAAAACTATTTCGTTGCTGCTCATAACTGCCATTTTGCATCTGTTGTGTGGATTGTAATGCAAATATCTGATAGACAGGATATGAGATTCAGTTGATACCTGCTGAGAAAGGGGAAATCAGTTTTCTCCAATGGAATGTCACTGGGTATATCAACTACACCTCAGGATAAGCCTCCTGCTCAGAAGTAGTTGGCCAACTCAAAATGAACTCTCTTCCCACAACATCCTTTTCTTTCTATTCTTTTCCTTCTTCCTTCCTTCCTCTCTTCCTCTCTTCCTCTCTTTCTCTCTCTCCCCCTCTCTCTCTTTCTTTCTTTCTTTCTTTCTTTCTTTCTTTCTTTCTTTCCTTCCTTCCTTCCTTCCTTCTTCCCTCCCTCTCTCTCTCTCTCTCTCTCTCTCTTCCTTCCTTTCTTTCTTTCTTTCTTTCTTTCTTTCTTTCTTTCTTTCTTTCTTTCTTCTTTCTTTCTCCTTTCCTTTTTCCTTTCCTTTTTCCTTTCCTTTTTCCTTTCCTTTTTCCTTTCCTTTCCTTTCCTTTCCTTTCCTTTCCTTTCCTTTCCTTTCCTTTCCTTTCCTTCCCTTCCCTTCCCTTCCCTTCCCTTCCCTTCCCTTCCCTTCCCTTCCCTTCCCTTCCCTTCCCTTCCCTTCCCTTCCCTTCCCTTCCCTTCCCTTCCCTTCCCTTTTCTTTCCTTTCCTTTCTTTTCTCTTCTTTTCTCTTCTTTTTGAAAGGTCCCACTGTGTTGTTCAGGTCAATCTGGAACTTGTAATCCTGCCTCAGCTTCCCAAGTACCAGGGTTACAGGCATTCATCACTTTGGGTGATGGATCATCATCTTGACCTAGCTTCCTTAACCTAAACATTATGGTATCACCCTTGACTCCCTGTCTCTCCCCCCACCCCCCCACCATCCAGTATTCTCTTGTTCTCAGTCAGAACTTTCCCTCTCAGTTTCTCCCCTACATTTACTCCCACTGATGTAGTCTGGGCCCCCACCATTTCTTTCTTGCAACAAGGTCTTACTGTGTAGCTTAGGCTAGCCTCAGACTCATAGCGATGCTGTGTGGCCCTAGTTTCCTGACTGTTGGGATTGCAGGTGCCTGGCTATCAGCTCTTGTTTTACATGCTGTAGCCTACGCATTCAACCTGCGCGTTCATAGCATGCCATCTTCAAAGCAAGGATTTATTTAGTTAGTTATTTATATGTATCCTAGGCTGGCTTTGAACTTGCTATGAAGCAGAAGATGACCTTGAAATTGGATTCCTCTGCTTTCACCTCCCAAGTGCTGGGATCCAGGCACACCTGGCTTATGTGGTGCTGGAAACCAAACCCGAGGCTTTGTGCAGACGGGGCAAGCACTCTACCAACTAATCTAGCCTGAAGGAAATTTTGTTTTGTTTTCTTAGAATCTTTTGTTTTAAAATGGTTCCCTCAACCTTTATTTTGAAACATCTCAAATCTACAAAAAACTCAGATTAAGAGAACCGTAAACACTATTTTACTCTGCTCCAAAGTGAGCAAAAATTCATTTTTTAAATGATAGCCTTTTGGGTAACATTGGTGCAGATATGAGAGCTTCTGTCTCCTGGAGAATGGACCAGGACTCTGCAAATTCCTTATGTAATACTGGATCCTCTCCTGGGGTTCCTACTTCAGTGTTCTTGGTAGAGTATCTGGTATCTTCTTCCACCTTTGAATTTTCTGAAATTTGTTCCTTGTCTGTTGTTTTAGGGTGTCAAAGTAAAGAGCCAATGGCAGAAGCCACACATAAATGTAAGATGGACATTTGAAGAGTCCCAGACTAAGTCATGGGACCCTAACCCTCTTCTGTTTGTTCACGAAGTCAACTGGGTCATAGCCACCTACTTAAAAACTATGGGTTAGCATGCCAACCACACTAAATGGTGATGGGAAAAGTTACTGGTGGGGCGGGGCTGTGGTCCTGATAGTGCTAAACACTTTTCCTTATACATTCAATAATGAGGCCCCTGAAGGAGCCAGTATTTCCTGATGCTCCAACTCCTCCTGCTCTGAGGGACTGGGTCTGTCTGGAGGCAGACTGGCCCGTGGTGGTCCCATCTTGCACAGAGAATTCCCAACACTAAAACCACTGCACTGCAGGAGGATCTGGGTAGCCATTACGTCAACAGAAGCAAGTCAGCCTGAGACAGCACCCACCCGACAGTGCAGAGCCCCCATTAGCTTTCAAAAAGCTTTTACTCAACATTTGATCATCGGGCAATACAAAGATCAATCAGGCAGGATGAGCAAGATGAGGGTCTTCTACCAGATGAGGCCTTCACCTCTGAGGGACTGAACCATGAACCTGGAACCAGGAGTGGACTTTGTCAGGAAGTCAATCTACCACATATCTCAGATCAAATTTTCTTTAAACCTCTTTTTTGATTTATGGGAGAAGTTGGGTATATACCTGGAAATTCCATGTGTAATTCTGAAGTGTTAGTGGCTGGAGGGTTTAGGGACACCTCCCGGTATTCCCCCTCCTTTCTTTTTTTTTTTTCTTCTTCTTAAAAAAACATCTTTGTTGAGGTGAGAAAAGACTCTCAGAGAGGCGAAGGGATTGAACTCTACGCTCAGCTTTTGGTGTCTGTCTACCATCTTTCTCATTGGCCAGGAGCCTCCAAATGGAACCTGCTGGTTCTTGTCTTAGGGGAGAATTCAGTTGGGAGACACAGACGTTATAAATAGAAATTTACTTAGCAAAGGAAAAGCAAAGTGTATTTGAGAGAGACTGGAGTGGGCTGCCCTGAGGGTCAGGGAACAGGAAGTTCTCCGGTGTTGAGTTTGAGCGGGTTTTATGAACACAGGGGAGGTAGGTATGTTTATTAGGTAAAGTAATGCTTTTCTCCTTCCCAAATTATGATGAGGTATTTCTTGATTTTTTTTTTCTAGAAAAGTCCACAAGATAGGGGTTCAAAATCCCAATGTAAACAGCATTATAAAGAAGCCAAGATCTTTGAGGAAGCAGGACCGCCCCCATCAGTGCGCATGCGTAGTAGAATGCCCTGGTTCTGCCTCTGAGAGGCACGGCTATTGTGACGCAGCTTCTGTTTCCTTAGTTACTTCATGAAACTGCCTAGGGTCCCATGATGATTATCACGGCTAACTGTTGGTTAAGACAGTTTGCCGTGTTTAAACTTGAGGTTTTATCACAAAAGCTGGGAATGAGTTTTACGACATTTTGTCAAGGTGTCCAAACAGGAAGAATGTTTGCCTTCTATCTAGGACCTGTCTCCCAGCTTCACTGCTCATAGGTATCCTGTATCTTACAATGCTTTATTCCAGTGGTAAGAAAGGTCTGTGTAAAAATGGCAACTGGATCTTGGCATAAACTACTTCACCGTTGTCTTTCCTCCTCCTTCTTTCCATTTTTGCCCTTCATAGCACTCCAGTTGCACTGTGGTTAGTAATAGACCTTTATATTCCGTCAGCTTCGCCTGTTTCTTAGGAGGCGTTTCTACTTAACAAAGGGCGTTTCCGAGGATACGAAGCACTAGAAGAGAACGGAATAGGGCGTTCTTGGTGGCAAGCGAAAGAAATTGAACTACAGACAACATAGAGTTTGACTTACTGGTAATATTTCAGGAAAAGGATGGGGTTAGATCTGTCGTCAGGAATACCTGGAACCGAGAAATCAAACACTGCGATAACGCATGCTGCTTGTCTGCGCATCGGCTTATTTGCCCAGGCTAGCCACTTGTGCCTGGCCACAGAGGTCCAGCTTCGGCATCACAATCCCCCCCGCCCCCGTGCCCCGTGCCCCAATAGAAAATCCTTCTCCATCAGTTTAACTTGGAAAGAAACCCAGGCTGGAGTTCCAACTGGCCAGAACGGAGTAGTCACGGAGGCCAAAGGATGAGCCCTTGTGATTAACCTGCTTGGATCAAGTCCCCATCTCTCGGCTTGTTGGAACATCTACAGGATGCACGTGGTTCAAGAAGGATCTACGTGAAGATGCCTTCTCCATTCCTGTTTTTATCCCTCAAGTTTTTCTTCCCTCTATTTTATCTATGTGTTTACAGAGGGACATGGAGATAGCACCAGCCCCCATCACTCTCCATCTGATGTAAACTCTGACATCTAACCAAGAGGAGTGGCCAGTGTTTGTCTTGAGCAGGGGGGCTGCACATGGCAAGGGCCCTACCAGTGAGAGCAGGATTCCGGCTGAGTGGCCCCAGGGCATAGGTCCCACTGAATTCATTTTTACTGGCAGGACAGACGTGAACGGGCTCCAGCAGAAATCTCTAATCCACTGCTGCAGGGGTTTCTATGTTTCAGGCACTTGATAATGAGAACCAAATTTTTTTTTTTTTTTTGAGAACCAGAAATTTTTGTGTGCTGAAAACTGGGGAAAGGGAGGAAGAGGGGAGTTTTTTGTAAGAGGACAGAGAGAGAAAAGGGAACCTGTTTTGTGTCTTGAATCTTGATCCTGCAGCCTTCCCCTGTTTTCTTTTTGGTATATGTCAGCTCAAGAGCTTGCTTGGGGCTTCCCCCAGTCAGCTCTTTGGGGACAGGAAACAATGCTTGCTAGATTTCAGGTCTTATTCTTAATCAGCTTGAAAATTTAGTCAGAATAATTCGAGGTACATAAAATTGTAAAAAAAAAAAATCTATTAATTAGCTACCCACAGGCTACCTTCTCAAGTTCAATTTGAGCCCTAAGGAGAAAATGACATACAGCTCTGTTGTACAGCCGGGTATGGAAACCACCTCCCGGGGTAGAAGCATTAGCAGAGCTACTGCCTCTCAAGGATTCAGAAGGAAGGCCTTGGGAGCTCATTACTGGATCACTGAACTGGGGAGAACCACAGTTCCCTCAGCTCTTTGCTTTATATGCAGATTGCAGTTTGTGTGACAACAGTCTCCGAAAAGGACCAAGCTTCCACTCTGCTAATGACAGCTGACGTTTCTAATCGCCCGAGAGGCACGGATGTCTCATTTCAGGAGACGCGCATAGAGGTGACAGGAATCAGCCCACAGCCTCTGACCCTTGGGGAGCCGAGCACTCAGAATAGACACAGCCTGGATTCAGCCAAGAAACACATTTCTCTTCATGCCTATGCCCTTCTGCCCATTCATCTTATCAGAACTCAGTCAGCAGCCATCCTGTCTCAGCAGTGACATGTTTCTGCCAACCAGGCAGCCAGTCCTGACCCCATCTCCCTTTATTAGCTCCTCCTTCATTTCTCCCCCCTCCCATCTTTGTCTGACACCTTGACTAAAGACCCAGTGATGTATGTTGTGATTTTTACAGGGCTCGTCTGGCCTTGAAATTCTGAATTTTGAAAAGAGTTCAAGGTGATGATACCAATGTTGCTGGTCCTGAGAACGAACTGTGAAGAGCAAGGGGCTAAGTCACATGGAAGATATAGGGGAGCTGACGCCTCAGGTAAGAAGCTGGTATAATAGTCAGGACCCTGTGCTGCAGAGAGAAGGTTCCAGATGAGCCCTAGTTGGCCTCTGAGTTTGTTTTTCCCTCCTACTCCAGTCTACTCTTCCACAGATTACAGAAGGGCTGCATCTTAGAAGTTTTGAAGACAATCGTTTTACATGTATGGGCATTTTGTTTCTGTGCCCACAGAGGCCAGAAAAGAGGGTACTGGATCCCCTGGAACTAGAGTAAGAGATGGTTGTGAGCTACCATGGGTGTTCTGGGAATTGAACTCAGGTCCCCTGCAACAACAAGTGCTCTGAACAACTGAGTCATCTCCCTAGCCCACAGGATGCATCTTTCAAATGGAACCCATTTTGTGAGCTAATTTGAGGAAACTTGAGTCTCTTCCTTGCAGCACCATTATGCCCTGGGTAGATCAGGGAAGAGAACCTCACCATTCAGAGAAGAGCCCTCAGTGGTGCTCGGTGCTTGGGAAGCACAGCTAACTAGGTCTGGCACCCCCTCTGGCTGTGGCAATCCTTCCCATCATACCTCATATTCTACTGGGCAGACAGGCACTCAGAGTGCTTTGGGGGAAGTCCGTGCTCTGACCTGGCTAAGCTGCTCATTTCTCCAGGCAGGTCCTCTAGTTAAGAGAGATGCAGTTTTAAACTAAAAAACACTTCCATATTGGAGATTGAATGCAAAAAAAAAATGACCTGTTTGACATATAAACTATCAGAAAATACAGCAAACGAGTGCACGGTGGGGATTCTAATGTGACAGGCATCCTGTCACGTTAGCTGAGCTTTTACCATGCCCCAGAATAACTTCTGGCTACAGCCTTGCTAAGCACAAAATAGCTTGTATCCTATTGTCTAAAATATTTGCAAGTAAATGTTAGATAAGGTTAGGAAGACTTGAATAGATACAGTGACTCTCTCATCCATTTATTTGAAACAATGGCTCCCTGTGTAACATACGCTGACTTTGAATTCATGATCTTCCTGTCTCAGCCTCCTAAATCTGAGATTGTATCAACACGCCCAGCTTGGGGAATTGTTTTATTGCTGGCCCTGTATAGATTTAGTGCTGTAAGAAGCAATAAAGACAGTAGGTTTTGCTCAGCATGTGTATGTGAATGGAACCCATGTCTTCCGGGTATTTCAATGTTGAATATCCCTCAGTTGTGTAGTCCTGACATCAAGCCAGGGAGGATGCAGTGTCTTAGTCTGTGCGCGACTGCTGTGAAGAGACACCATGACCGTGGTGACTCTTATAAAGAAAAGCATTTCCTCGGGGGTTTGCTTACAGTTTCAGAGGTTTAAGTACATAATCACTATGGTGGCACGCATGGTGCTGGAGCAGTAGCTGAGAGCTGCATACTGATCTTCAGGTAGAGAGAGAAAGAGAGAGAGAGAGAGAGAGAGAGAGAGAGGCAGAGAGAGACAGAGACAAAGACAGAGATAGAGATACAAAGACAGTGAGACACAGAGAGACACAGAGACAGAGAGACAGAGACAGTGAGAGAGACAGACAGACAGTGAGACAGACAGAGAGGGACACAGAGAGAGAGAGACAGAGACAGACAGAGACAGAGAGACAGACAGAGACAGACAGACTTATTATTTTGAAAACCTCAAAGCCCCACCTACCCCATGACACACTTCCTCCAATATGGCCACACTTCCTAATCCTTGAAATCATTTCAAACAGTTCTACTCAGTTCCTTAGCCGACTAAGTGTTCAAACACATGACCCTGTGGGGGCCATTTTTATTCAAGTCACTACAGGCAGATTTTTAAAAAACACATTCAGTGCTCCTCAGTTCTGGTACTGCAAGTGAGGTTTCTGGAGTCCATCCTTCTAGCTGGCCTCCCCTCTCCCAGTTTGCAGTACAGTCAGAGCCAAGGTAATACTGATGGTGAAACACCCCCTCCTTTACTTTCTCACCTCTTTGCTTTCTCAGGAATTTCCTCCTTGACTTCTGCAAGAGGTCACCTGGCAAATCTAAGTCAGACGCTAGACAGCAAATGGCTATAGCTTGTTTAACTGGGTAAGTCCTATCGTCTGTCTTCTAGCCTTCCTGCACATGTTTCTCAGATGAGTAGCCTCCGTGTGATAGGACCAAGAATGTTATGGGCTTACATGGCCCTAAAGTCCATGCACTGGAGTCCTGGTCCCCAGTGCAGTCTGTATTAGAGACAGGGTCTTCAACGAGGTAAGCGGGACTAATTGAAGATGGGAGAATAGAGCCCTTACCTGGCAGAGATGGAGCCTTGCAAGAAGAGGAGACACAGAGCTCTTACTCTGGCCTGTGAGGAGGCTACCACCTGTAAGCCAAAGAGGGAGCCCTTGCCAGAGCCCAGACATGGTGGCCTGATCTTGGACTTGATGTTGTTCACTCTTCCATCTGTAAAGCCTTATCCAGCTCATCAGCTTGGAAGGAGATTGGTTCATTTTATCTGTGAGATCCAGAGGGTCCAGTCTCTGGTCCCTTGGCCATGTCACTTTGTGCCTGTGGCATCACAGTACATCAGATTAGAGGCACAAGGTACATGAAGATGCTTCCTCTTGGTGTCCAGGAATCAAAGAGATAAGGGTAATCCCCAAGAGGGCTCTCTACAGTGTGGTTCAGCTCCCTTCTGCACTTCCCCGGCATGGCACAGGCCTTTAACACATAAGTCTTTGGGAAGAGTATTTGGGACCAAAGCTGTAGCAGCTTTCAAAGCATCAAAACATCAAAAACGGTTTCTGCCATTTAAGCCACCCAGTGTGTTAGAGCATCCTGAGATCATGGGTGGGTCCAAAGGTCTGGACGGCTAGCGCAGGGGAGCACAAGGGTGTGCCTCGGAGGCTGAGCACTAGTAACTGGTCCGTCTCTCTGGAGATCACCAGCTTTGTCTTTTTCATCTAGGATTTCGTTTCTGATGGACAGAGCGTGAGGACAGCCGCTCTGATAAGGTGCAGTGTGTGTTTGATTCTGGAGTTCCGGTAGGAACGTTTTACTTCATCCTAGAATATGTCTGTCGAGTGGCACCTCCTTACAGTGACCTTTGGCCCCAGAAGTACAGTTTTATGGAAGTTGGAGCCAGCAGTCTGTCTGGGCATTTCTGAAGTTTCAGTAGCGCCCATAAAACAGCCTCCCAGACTGCTGATGTGGTCACCGGGGCCTCTGTCCCTGCAGAGTTATTAGGAAGAGCTACTGCCTCTGAGACACCAGGAGATGCACAAGCTCTGATAATTAGAATGAAATAAAATCGATGACTGGACGAACGTGCAGTTTACGAGCAAAGGCAACCTTTTGTTCTTTCCAATTAGGCTCTCCCCCCCCATGGACTTGGCAGATGAAGCCGTGTTATAAATAGAAGTGATATTTTGTGGGGTTCTCCTCACTGAGAAGCACATGAGGTCAAATCCTAATCAAGGTAATATATAGAAGTAATGAGCTGAGCCCACATTCCCAAGCATTTACCCATCTAGTGGCAATAAGTGGGCAAAGATGAAGGGCAGGTGGGGGGGGGGGTGGTTTGTAGAAACTACAGCTAAATAGTTACTTGTGTGGAGGGAGGACAGAGACTGGTCTCCCTGTAATGAATGCTTGCCAGTGATAATTGACTTCATTTGTTAATCGTATTCATGGTATTAATGAGATCATTAGCATAACAGTCACATCCTCCTCTCCCGTGGTCTCAGTCTGGGGAAATCACAAGTTCCACACACCTTGTTGCTATAGATATACCCCCGCGTCCCAATTACGTACACATTCAAATGCCATCTGTGCTGGCTTCACACAAGGGCACCCTGAAATTATCTCTTACCTGTTTTTAGGGGCACTTTTATTTTTTGAGAACTTGGTAGATATCTTTTAAAAGTAATGTCTTTCAATTTCATGGCAAAGATCCAGGTTTAGTTCCTGTAACTGATAAGGTGATCTATTTTTCTCAAATTCCATGCACCAGGAAGACCTAGCCATGGGCCAAGAATCTGGAAGGAGAAAGAAAATATAACAAGGAGGAAATGGAAGAGGTTGGGTTCACAATATGTCATCCATAAACTCAGCACCTGGTTCACAGTATGTTATCCCTAAACACCTTGGCATTGGGAGAATCATGGAGTGGGGCTGATGTTTCTAGCCTCTGTTGACTCTTCCCTCTGAGGTAGGAGACATGATCCTAACGTGAGAGTGGTTCCTCCTTACACCACAGGGAAGGCACATCCTGGTCTCTGAAGACCGGGTATCAAGAAGAACCTGAATAGACAGGCCTTGCTAAACTCCACTTAGGTTGAAACCACTAGCAAAACTCCTTATTTATCACAATTTCTGAGCATGGTGGTGCACACCTTTAACCCTAGCACTTGTGGGCAGAGGCAGGTAGGTCTCTGGGAGTCAAGGCCAGCCTGGTCAATATAGTAAGTTCCAGAATAGGCAGGGGCTACATAGAGAAACCCTGTTTTATAAAACATCCAGTCAACCAACCAACCACACTTCCCCATGACTGCCCACTTCTTGCAGAACCTACAAATAAAAACACGAGTTTCTTTGGGTTCTCATTTGAAGACTCCTGTGTTATATAGAGAAGTAAGTGTACACGCTTCTCTCGTTATTTATCTTTTACAATAAGAACTTCGTCTAGTCTTACATAACTGTCTTAGTCAGGGTTTCTATTCCTGCACAAACATCATGACCAAGAAGCAAGTTGGGGAGGAAAGGGTTTATTCGGCTTACACTTCCATGCTGCTGTTCATCACCAAAGGAAGTCAGGACTGGAACTCAAGCAGGTCAGGGAGCAGGAGCTGATGCAGAGGCCATGGAGGGATGTTCTTTACTGGATTGCCTCTCCTGGCTTGCTCAGCCTGCTCTCTTATAGAACCCAAGACTACCAGCCCAGAGATGGCACCACCCACAAGGGGCCTTTTCCCCTTGATCACTAATTGAGAAAATGCCTTACAGTTGGATCTCATGGAGGCATTTCCTCAACTGAAGCTCCTTTCTGTGATAACTCCAGCTGTGTCAAGTTGACACAAAACTAGCCAGTATAATTGACCCCTTGTCAACTTGACACACAAACACATCACTAGTAAGCCTCAACCCTTACATTCTTATTCATCCCCAAGATCTAAACAACTTTAAAAGTCCCACAGTCTTTACATATTCTTAAATTTTCAATCTCTTTAAAATATCCATCTCTTTTAAAATCCAAACTCTTTTTACAATTAAAAGTCTCTTAACTGTGGGCTCCACTAAAACAGTTTCTTCCTTCAAGAGGGAAAATATCAGGGCACAGTCACAATCAAAGCAAAAATCAATCTCCAACCGTCCAATGTCTGGGATCCAACTCACGATCTTCTGGGCTCCTCCAAGGGCTTGGGTCACTTCTCCAGCCATGCCCTTTGTAGCACACGCGTCGTCCTCTAGGCTCCAGATGCCTGTACTCCACTGCTGCTGCTGCTGCTCTTGGTGGTCATCTCATGGTACTGGCATCTCCAAAACACTGCATGACCCCTTCAGTCCTGGGCCTTCAATTGCAACTGAGGCTGCACCTTCACCAATGGCCTTCCATGGCCTCTCACAGTGCCGAGCCTCAGCTGCTCTGCATGACCCCTTCATGCCTTCAAAACCAGTACCACCTGGGTGACCCTTACATATTACCAAGTCCCGCTGCAGCAGGAGTACAATATTGGTTATCTCTGGAACACAGCCTCTTTGTGCTCTCAGAAAACACTTCCCAGAAGATTTCACCTCAGTGATGCTGGTCTCTTCTTAATCACCACTAATTTCTTAGCTCCAGTTAACCAGTATCAATAGTCCCAGTAATGCAAAGTTTTTGCTTTAGTAGTTCTGGTATCTTGTTAATCACAGCTGATTCTTCAGCCCCAGATAACCAGAACTACAGAATCTTCACAATCAAAACAGCAATGGCCCTGAAAGGAGTCTTTAATTTTCCCTCTGAAGTTTCACAAGCCAGACCTCCATCTTCTGCACTGTTCTTAACATTATCTTCCAAATTCCTACTCAACATCTGGCAGAGCTCTTAACAACAAATGGATCTTCAAGCCCAAAGTTCCAAAGTCCTTTCACAGTCCTCCCCAAAACATGGTCAGGTTGTCACAGGAATACCCCACTCTGCTGGTACCAATTTGTCTTAGTCAGGGTTTCTATTCCTGCACAAACATCATGACCAAGAAGCAAGTTGGGGAGGAAAGGGTTTATTCGGCTTACACTTCCATGCTGCTGTTCATCACCAAAGGAAGTCAGGACTGGAACTCAAGCAGGTCAGGGAGCAGGAGCTGATGCAGAGGCCATGGAGGGATGTTCTTTACTGGATTGCCTCTCCTGGCTTGCTCAGCCTGCTCTCTTATAGAACCCAAGACTACCAGCCCAGAGATGGCACCACCCACAAGGGGCCTTTCCCCCTTGATCACTAATTGAGAAAATGCCTTACAGTTGGATCTCATGGAGGCATTTCCTCAACTGAAGCTCCTTTCTGTGATAACTCCAGCTGTGTCAAGTTGACACAAAACTAGCCAGTATAATAACTAAAGAGATTTTTCATCCTTTATTGTGCAAGACACCACATACTTGGAACATAGGACTTGAAGGGGCTGATCTAGAAGCTTCCTCCCTGCAGATCAGCTCTTGCAGTATCCAAAGATTCTACGAGATTCTGGCAGGTTGTGTGTGTCAACCTGAGACAAGCTGGAGTTATCACAGAGAAAGGAGCCTCCTTTGAGGAAATGCCTCTATCAGATCCAGCTGTAAGGCATTTTCTCAATTAGAGATGAAGGGTGGGAGGGCCCATGGTGAATGGTGCTATCCTTGGGCTGGTAGTCCTGAGTTCTATAAGAAAGCAAGCTGAGCAAGCCAGTGGAAGCAAGCCAGTAAGGAACATCCCTCCATGGTCTCTGCATCAGCTCCTGCTTCCTGACCTGCTTGAGTTCCAGTCCTGACTTCCATTGGTGATGAACAGCAATGTGGAAGTGTAAGCGAAATAAACCCTTTCCTCCCCAACTTGCTTCTTGGTCATGTTTTGTGCAGGTTTATAAACCCTGACTAAGACAGATGCTATGTAAGTTGTCAGTGGAGAAAGGTCTTCAATCAATCTACTCAGCTGTAAAGCTTCCGGACCACCACAACGCACACCAGTGGGCACTTATGTTGGGAGTCATCAACAGCTTTCTAATTGGACTTCAGGCCCACTTAGTTGGAGGGGATCCATACCTCATATTGTAAACATATATAGGCAGGGGGAGGTCATGGACCCTAGAGGAGAATCTACTAGGCCACTTTCCTAAACCATGTTCATGCCCACTGTAAGTGTGGCTCTCACCCGTCACCAGAGAATCTCCTTTGTGCAGCAGATGGAGACCATGGGAGAAAGCCACATGTCTACATGTGTAGGATAACCGACTGTGGGGGATCTAACCCCAGCTGATTCATCTACGAAGCAAACTCTACAACTGAGGCTTGGGGAACATTGTAGGAAAGGGGAAAGAGATCTTGTAAAAGCCAGAGAACCTAGGACATCTGCTGCCAGACAGTGTCTTCTGTATATGACAGGAAAGCTGCACCTTTGATATCTCAAAAACATGATCAGCCAAGCAAGAGCTGCATGATGATCACAACAGTTGATATGTCAACGAGATGGGGAAAGTCTCACAGACCCACCCTTAGAACTACAGTCTTTGTGTGTGCGCACATGCATATGGGAGGGAGGGAGAAGATGGAGTTATGGGGGAGAGGAACTTGTGGAAATAATGTAGGTACAGTAGGCATGTAGGAAATTCTCAAAAAATTTTTTTGAAATAAGAAGTGAAATGTCACCCTTTCTTCCTTGAGGAGCTGTGGAGGGAGAGGGAGAGGGGGAGAGGGGGAAGAGGGGGGAAAGGGGGGAGAGGGGGGAGAGGGGGGAGAGGGAGAGAGGGAGAGGGAGAGAGGGAGAGGGGGAGAGGGGGAGAGGGAGAGGGAGAGGGAGAGAGAGGGAGTGAGGGAGAGGGAGGGAGAGAGGGAGAGAGAGAAAGAGTCAACAGGCAACAGGGAGATGGGTTGTTGAATCAGATCTATAAAGATTGGTGCATGCATGGGGGTCTGTGGCTTTGGACTCTGGAAGGGGACTGCATTACCATATCCTTAACCAACTCCTGTACCAATATATGTATGTGAGAGGACTCTAAGTACCTGCAAACTACTTCCTGAAATTAAAATGAGAGAGAGTATTTGAGAGCCAGCCTCAGGATGTCACATGACAAAAGTGTCCAGGTAAATGATGTGCAGAGTGCAAGTGACCAGCCAGGGAGACCTACCAGGCTACTGTGGAGCTATGAGGCCAGCCAGCCAGCCAGCCAGCCAGCCACGGGCTCCTGATGGGGTATGCCAGTACCATTTCAAAGGCTGGCTTTTTCTTAAGGGCCACCAGTTTAGGGATCCTCGGTTCGCACACTTGGCATCAGGCGACACTATAAGGCATTAAGTGTTGTTGGTTCTGAGGTATAGCAAATGATGAGGACCATGCTGTACAAGTCAAGGAGGAACAGTTTGGTTACCACGGATTTCTAAAGCGAATCCATTAAGGGCGTGGCCAGACTTGAGAGCAGGAACCAAGGCTGGACACGCAAAAAACCAAACCAAAACAAAACAAAAAACAAAAAACCAGAAGCAGAAAAAGGGGGCAGCTTGTCCTTTACTGGGATTGGCTGTGTCCGTGTCAGCAAGGAACTGATTGGCCCTGGCTAGCTCTTGCGGTTTACCTAGGAAGGGTGTGTGTGCGGGTCAGGACAAGTTGTTTATGAGCTAGGTCGGACAGAGGGCAAATGGAGTTACCTTGATCCTTTCAAGGACCCTTTCCTTTCATGAGGATGGAGGAGATGCATAGGGCAAGAAATGTGGGAGGAGAGACGGAACATACATATCTTTTCTGGGTGTGTCAGTCCCTAGGTGTCGTTGTTCAGCAATCCTGAGATGTCCAAATCACGTGGTCCTCCTTTAGATGGAAGCGACTCTGAATGCACGCATGCTTACCTCGTTGTCTCTTAGTGATCAGCTCAGTCCTCGGCTGCCTCTGGTCTTGGATGCTGGAGGCTAGGGGCAGAAAATTCCTACCTTACATGATTGGCTCCTCTGACAATTAGCCTTCATTCTGCAACTCTACAGAAGCCTACCAAGAGATGTCTCATAAGAGCAGAAGATAACCCTGTGGCCTAGGAAATCGCAAGGGATCTTGGGGGCTTCACAGTAGATGCTCGTATCTCTCAGTAAACTACAGAGATCAATATATGTACACACACATACATATATATATTCACATATATAGTTACACACATATATGTGTATATATATATATATATAATTTTTTTTCTTATTGAATTGAAATGTCACACTTCTTTTTATTGTGCTTTTTTCCCTCTTGGGTAACTTGAGCTGGTTGGAATCTATTTTCTCTCATCTCTTTTCAATTGCATCACTTCCACTGTAATAGACTCCTCAGGGAAGCCAATATTTCACTTTTATTAAGGCCTGACATTAGGAGCCAGCGACATGGCTCCGCAGGTAAAGGCACTTGGCTCTAAGACTAATGAGCAGACTTTGACCCCTGTAACCCATATGAGAAGGAGAGAACTGACTTCCACGAGCTGTCTTCTGACCTCCTCATGAGTACCATAGCATATGAGCACGCGTCCATGAACACGCACATGTACACGTGGTAATAAAAAGTTTTAGATTAATATCATTTATGAAAGAAAAATCATGAAGCTTCAAAACCATTTCATGAAATAAAAGTGGCTTTGCTAAAACCTTTAAAAAATGTTGTTAAGCTAAAAGTCATTTCCCCAGGTCCTATATTTGCATTTAGAAGTTTAACAGTTCTTAAACATCAGTGACTTCTGGGTTTTTTGTTTTTTTTTTTTTTTGTTGTTTTTTTTTTTTTTTTTTTTTTGAGAAAGAGTTTCTCTGTGTAGCCCTGGCTGTCCTGGAACTCACTTTGTAGACCAGGCTGGCCTCGAACTCAGAAATCCACCTGCCTCTGCCTCCCAAGTGTCGGGATTAAAGGCGTGGACTACCACCGCCTGGCACATAGGGACTTCTACTGAGATCCATAAAATCTCAAAATCAGTTAGTCCACACTGGCTGATCCTTGAGGCTGTCACATACATGGCCTTTGGCTTTTTAGGCTTGGGACACTTTTTCTGTTCCCCTTGATTAAACACACAGAAGACAGTTGTCATCTTGCAATGATGCCTTTAAAATGGTATCTTTAAAGCCAGTAGAGGATCGTCTTCAATTCTGCCTGGTTTTGATATCATGTTTTAATGCTCCTATCTCTTTTAAAACTAAAAAAAGTTTTTACATGTGTGCAGATGTTTTGCCTGCGTGTATGCCTGCGCACCATGTACACACTGCAGAGGCAGAGTTGGGTCTCCTGGAGTGCAGTTGTGGATGGTTATGAGCTGTGATGTGGGCGCCAGGAATGAAATCTGGGTCCATTGGAAGAGTAGTAAGTGTTCTCTCAACCTCTGAGCCACCTCTCCCCATCTCTCTCATAAACAGGCTTTTGTTAATAATCAGAATAACCTTGTCGTCTCAAGCTCTTTAACTGTATCTGTAGCGGTCTTTTTGCCATGTAAAGTAACAATTCCCAGATTCTAATGACTACAGAACAGGTCTTTAGCAGCGCTCTAGTCTACTGTGTGGGACTCTGGGCTGGTAGATGGAAAGAAACATGCAAAGGCTATGGGGTCAGGAAGTCATAGCTGGAAAAGATGAATATCCAAAGAGCCCAAACCATTTAGTATTTCAGCTAAGACCTAGGGATCTCAAGTGGTGGAATACTTATTCAGCTTGAAAGCTCTGAGGTTCATCCTTAGCCCTGACAAACATGGAGGAGGAGGGGGAAGGAAGAGGAGGAGTAGGAAGAAGAGGAAGAAGAGGAGGAGGAGGAAGAGGAAGGGGAAGAGGAGGAAGAAGAAGAGGAAGGAGAGGAGGAGGAAGAGGAAGAGGAGGAAGAAGAGGAGGAGGAGGAGGAGGAGGAGACTGCTGGCCAGCTGCCTTCTCACCTCTCAGCTCCCATTTGTAAAACTTCACAGTGTACACGGGGTTGGATGACTTCTTGGACTACAAACAATTATTTGTGAGGTGTCTGAGGCAAAGAGTTAATGGATTTGCTCTAAGCCATACAGCTTGTTAATAAGATTATAACATGAAGTTAATGGGGTGCTAATCTGCTGCTTAGCTTGTAAGTCCCTCTACCTGTGCCCACACTGCTTGGAGTATTATTTATGTACCTACAGTGGAAAAACCAAGCCGTAATCCTGAATTCTGGGGTATGGCAGGCTCTGTGCAATTCCCTTCATGTACATGTACCCTAAGCGTGTACCGGACATGTTTCCCCTTTCTTTCTCCCTTTATAGACTCAGCTGGATGGATGCTCAGCTGTATCTGGGGCACTGCTGAGCCATTGGAAGATCTGCTGCTCTTTGTACTCTTCCTTTGCCTCCCCTCCTCTCCCTCTTTCCCTTCCCTTCCCTTTCCCTCTTTCTCCCTCTCCCCCCCCCCTCTCTCTCTCCAGAGTTAGCACAGTGACCACAGTATTTGTTGAGCAAATTAATAAATGCTCTACTTTCAGGCGAGATTAGTGTTTCACGGGAAAGAATGTAACCCGAATGGAACAGATGCTAGTCAGATACATCTTACTACAATAAAACCCTCCTAGGTGTGGGAGGAAACAGACTTCAGTTTTCTGTTTGTCATTTAGATTGTCCTCCACTTCCTGCATGATTGCGGAAGGAAAAGCCTCAATTACATTCATGGACACCTGGGAACAATGCTTTGTGGACCTTGGAGACCTTTGGCTCAGAGTAGCCACATCTTAATGTGGCAGGTGTGCCACACACACACATGTACACGTCAAACAAAGCAGCTGTACCAGTGGAGCAGCAAGTGAGCTGGTGGTTAGGATGTCAAGCTGCCTTGTTTTTTGTTTACAAGAAGCTTGGGAAAAAATTGGGAAAAATCCCTAGGGTGCTAGGATTTATCCCATTTATTAAAAGTCAAAGCTAACATTCTTATTGTTTATAGCTGTCTCTGAGTCTGAGAAGCAATCCACAACAGTATTCACAGGAGACAGCAGTGTCTGGTTTTCTTATGGAGACAAGTTTTTCTATAATTTTCTTTATTTACATCCCAAATGTTGTCCTTCTCCCAGCCTCCCCCTTCCCAGAGTTCTTCACCCCTCCCTACTCCCCTTTGCCTCTGAGAGGCCCCCCCCCAAGGCATCCCCCTTCTCTGGGGCATCAAGTCTCTACAGGATTAGGTGTATCTTCTCCTACTGGGGCCAGACAAGACAGTCCTCTGCTGCATACGTGTGGGGGACCTCAGACCAGCCTGTGCTTGCTCTTGGTTGATGGCTTAGCATGTCTACAGCCATGGTCTTTGTTCAGGTCTTATTTAGGAAGCCATGTCAGTGGCTCTTCATAGGTGTATTGTTTCTCTAACATTTCTAGGAGACATAATCTGGCAGCAAGCTTTCAGATCCTCTGGTTCTCACAGCCTTACCTCCCCCTCTTCTGTAGTGACCCCTGTGACTTAGGTGTGGAAGTTGTGTTGTAGATGTACTAGTTAGGACTGGGCTCCACAACTGCATTTTGATTGTTTATAGTTTTCTGTCATGGCCTCCATTTGTTGCAAAGAGACATTTCCTTGATTGGAGGTGTTGGGGAACAAGAACTATACTTCTCTGAAGGTATGGAGATAAATCTTTAGAACTTAGGGATTAGGCTGGCTTAGTAAAGTGGCATTTATAGGTTCTACTTCGAGACTCACGACTTCACTAGCTCTGGGTAGTTGGCTCTGTTTCTAGTACCAGACATAATTTGCTGCTTGTTGAGGGGGCCTAAAGTCCAGTTAGAGAGCTGTTGGTTACCACAAGGTGTGTGTGCCACTACTGCACCCTTTGGGTTACCATGCCATACTGGTCGTTGTGGTTCATCGGAAGGTGTCATACCTGGGCGGGACTGTTGGCTGCTTCCTTCCTTTCAAAGCTGGCATGGCACCTTGTGGTACCATGAAAGTTAGTTCTCAGGGAGAAGCTTTCAGGTCAATCCAGCTCTGATCCTCTGGCTCTATGTCCGAAGCATGCGGTGCCTTCAGCAAGAGGGACTTACCCTCAATGTTGGGGAAGCAGCCAAGGAAAACAGAAATACCTTAAAATGTTTTGGTAGTCTATTGGAAAACCCTGACCAACAATTCAAGATGGCTTCCTACACCTGGTGTTTGGGTTCTTGTAAGGAACATTGTCAGCCTGGATGAGAAATCTTATTTAAACTATGTATGTATTTACAGACTTAGATGCATTACAGGTATTTTAAATAATAATAATGCAGGTAGGTAATAATATGATCCTTTAGGACTTCTCAGACATCCTCATGGTTATTTTTACAATCCTCCTTCCTCCTCCTGTATTTATCTCTGTCCTCCTTAACTGTAGTTCCCTGTTTCCCCCTTCTGATCTCATGTGAGCTGCTTTTCATTCTCCTTTCTGCTGCTCCCTACCCTGGAGGGTCATCTTACCTTCCTGATTTATGTAATTACTCACATCTGAAGATTAATAACTACAAATTACAGATGGGAGAAAATATGTGATGTTTGTCTGCCTGGGTCTAGATTCTTACTGATTTTTTTTCTAGTTCCATCCCATTTTTCTGCTAATTTCATTTTTTAAAACAGTTAAATAGTATTCCAGAGTATATGCATTATGCACAGTATATATGCAATATGCATAGCATATATGCACTATGCATAGCATATATGCAATATGCACAGCATATATGTAATACGCACAGTATTTATGCAATATGCACAGTATTTATGCAATATGCACAGTATTTATGCAATATGCATAGTGTATATGCAATATGCATAGAATACATGCAATATGCATAGTATACATGCAATATGTAAGTATATATGCAATATGTATAGTATATATGCAATGTGCATACTATACATGCAATAAGCATAGTATAGGTGCAATATGCATAAATACATGCAATATGCATATTATACATGTAATATGTACATATACATAAACCACATTTTCATTATCCATCCATTCATTGGAAGATCTTCAGGTTGTTCTCATTTCCTAGCTATTGAATAGAGCAGCTATGAACATGGCTGAGCATGTATCTGTGGAGTAGTATGTTGAGTCCTTTGGGCATGTGCTGAGGAGTAGAATAGCTGAGTCAGTATAGAATAGCTGAGTCAGTATAGAATAGCTGAGTAAGAAGTAGGCTTATTTTTAGCTCTTAGAGGACTCTCCACACTGACTTCCAGAGTGCTCAGACCAGTTCACAATCCCAACCAACAATGAATAAATTTTCCGAGCATTTGTTGTCTGTTGTTTTATTAATTTTTTTTTTTTTGTGTGTTCTGTCTGGGGGGGGGGCGGTGATGAAATCTCAAACCGTTTTGTTTGCATTTCTGTAACTAAGTATTAAATGGCAGAAGTTAACTACATTCATGTTTCAGTCTTCAGTTCATTCCATTGGACTCCATGTCTGCTTTCATGCTATATTCTTATCACTTTGGCTCTGCCGTAACTCAAGATCTGGAGCGCTGACCCCTCTAGCATTGTTCCTTTCGTTCAGGGTTATTTTGCCTTTTCAGGATCTTTTGGGTTTCCATAATAACTTGAGGATTTTTCTTTCTATCCCTGTGAAGAACGAGGGTGTTATTTTGATTGGGATTTTGTTGAATTTGTAAATCACTTTTGGTAGAATGGTCAGCGTCACAGTATCAGTTCTACTAATCCCCGAGCATAGGGTTATTCCCATATTTTATTGTTTCTCTCTATCTTCTTCAGATGTTTATGATTTTTATTGTGACAGTCGTTTATGCCCATGGTTATGTTTATTCCTAGGCATTTTTTAAGGCTACTGTGAATGGGAGTGCGCCATGGTCTCCTTCACTGTGTATTTGTTGGTATTGTGTAGAAAAGCTATTGATCTGTGCACGCTGATTCCATATTCCGCCACATTGCTGAAATTGTTTATTATTTATAGGAGCTCTCTGGTGGAACGTGTGGGATCTTTTATTTATCATATCGTGTCATATCAAATAGGGAGGGTTTGCCCTCTCTCCTGATTTGCCCCTCTTTAATCTCCTTCTCTTGCTTTATTGTTCCAGCTTTTAACACTTTGAGGACAAGATTAGAAAGGTGTGGGGATTGTGCTTCTGATTTCAGTGAGATTCAAGCTCATCTCCATTTAGGGTGGATATATATATAAATCTCATTATGTTGAGATATACTCCCCATCATCCTACGCTCTAGGATGCCAGACCACATTTTATCTTTTACTTTGAGATGGACTGCCCAGGTTGGCTTGATCTCGCTCCTGTGGGCTTGTAAAACTTGCAATACTCCTGACTCAGCCTGCGTTACCAGGTGTGGATACAAATGGATTTATCTAAGCTTTCCCTAAAAATCACATCTGATTTGAAGAAAATGGATGGAATTTTAGCATGACATGATCTTTTAGAAGCTGGTAAGATGTGGAGAATGGAAGTTAAGTAAAAAGGCTATCGTGAACCAGAACAGTCGTGAATAGCAACATATTTTGACAAGAGCAAATAAACTAGTTGAGAATTCTTCTATGGAATGTGTAATACATAAAAATATCCAAATGACTGAACATTTGTGAGGAATACATTGCTCTGAGAAACTGTTGAAGTTGCCTCTATGTGAAAAAGCGGAGGCAACAGACGAAACAGACTAAAGAGAACCGCGCTGCCTTGGTCCCTGCTTGCTGCTAGACTTACCTGGAGCTTTTTAAAAGCGCCAACCATACAAAGTAACATCTGTTTGACAGATTTCCTTTTGTCCTGGAGCCCAGCACCTCGTTCTAGCCCACTGGGCTTGCTTATTGGAAAGTTTGCGTGGATTCCAGGGAAGCACAGATGGGTTTATTTACCGTGTTGCTTGTGAAACTTGTGTTTCTTGGGACAACCTGTTTAGATGAAGGCAGCGGTCCTTGGGGTTGACGTGAGAGGTGGCAACGTCCACCCACGGCAAGCAGTGAATGATGCGCATTGTTACAGCCGCAGGACGGAACACGTTCTATGACTGACTCGCTGGCACACATGGCCAGATTGTGGTCACACTTGAACACAATAGAGCCAGGCAGTCCTTTAGTAGCTGAACGCTTGCCAAGTCAGAAGGTCCACTTTCCGTGTTTTTAAAAAGCTGGCAGAATTCTTTGGCTTTTTGTCTTGAAGATCATTTTCTGACTTAATGGGCCTCTGAAAGTATATGTGTCTAGGATAATCATTTCAGTGAAAACCAAGATTACATTACAATATATAAACAAACAAAAGTCATACTATGCTTATTATCTAAAGACACCCTTTTCCCACCCAGTGGTAGGACTTAACATATTGTACATATGTAACTGATTATATTTGGCAGTTAAAAAAATCTTTAAATGTTTATATACATGGGTGTTTTACCTACATGTATGTTTGTATACCATGGATGCACAGTGCCCTGGGAGACTACAAGAGGCTATCAGAGTCTCAGGGACTGGAGTTACAGAGGGTTGTGTGTAACCAGCAGCAAGGGTTACCCATGCAAGATCTCCATTCGATTGAGCATATTGACGCCCTGCCTTGGAAGGGTGTGACTCTACTTCTCCCTGTAGATTTAGAAGCATAGAACAATTCATGGGGCAGAGAGAGAGAGAGAGAGAGAGAGAGAGAGAGAGAGAGAGAGAGAGCAAGGTGCCCGTGCTTCTGTAAACAAACTTGCGCCCCAGCTCCTTAAGAGCCGGCAGAGTTCTTTGGCCTCTACATGTGGGATTTACCGGAATCATTTGCAGGCTATGGTCCAACTAATCCAAGAAGGGTGGGCTATGAATGGAAAGTCCAAGAATCCAGAAGTTGCTTAGTTCACAGGCTGCTCTTCTGCAGACACTGGGATTCTGAAGAAGCAGGCTCCAATGCCAGTGAAGGAGCAGACTTGCTAGCACGGCGAAAGCCAGCAGGCTAGGGACAAAAGCTTTCCCTTCCCTGTCTTACATAGAAGGTGTGGCCCAGGCTACAGGTGTGTCCTCCTGTCTCAAGATCCAAATCAAACACATGTGTCTTCCCTCCTCAAGATCCAGACGTGTGCCTTTCTACCTCAGAGGTTGAGACTAGAAGCAGATTCACCCCCACAAAAATTACCTCTCACAAGTGTGCCCTTCACTCCTGGATTCTAGCTCATTCCTTTTGTGGATTTGGGTTAATGCTTGCACTATGTTATTTGGGTTTCCAAAATTCCATGAGAACCTCACGTGTGAGATTTTAGAGTTAGAATATAGATTTTAGTAAGTAATAATTTCAGGAGTATTGGAGAAGAGGCGTTGGCAATGTGGAAGTTTGGGAGTGGCCCAGCCATTGAGCTGATAAAGGCATATTAAATATAAGTGTGTGTGTGTGTGTGTGTGTGTGTGTCTGTCATTTGAGAATCCAGAGCATTGAGGAATGTAGGATGTCACTGCTGCTAGGGAGCTTAGAGCAAATTAATCAACTACTGCAACGCATTCCAGATGTAGTCAAGTGGACAGGAAAGAATAGCTGTCACGCTCCTTAGCAATACACAAAGATGGAAGCAGAGGTGGCTGCTGGGAAGAAGCAGCAGCTTGGTGTGTGTGTGTGTGCGTGTGTGTGTGTGTGTGTGTGTGTGGCAACAGGGTGTCATGGGCCTGACTACAACCCGAACATATGCACATACATGAAAATGCCATGAGGCCTTCTAGTGTATACATAATATATGCTAATAAAACAGTGGAAAACAAATATATTTTAAACCAGGGGTTAAAGAAAAAAAGAGAATACTCAATGGAAACTGTTTGGACAATTGATGACATTTTTTTTTTTTTTTTTGGATAAAATGAACTGTTTCCTATTCTATAGCATACTAATTAGAGAAGGATTAAGGAACATTAATGCTGAGATGAAAATGTAAATTTTTAAAATAAAATTACTAGACAGTGTGATGGTTTGTATATGCTCAGCCCAGGGAGTGGCACTATTAGGAAGTATAGCCTTTTTGGAGTAGGTGTGTCACTATGTGTGTTGGCTTTAAGACCCTCACCCTAGCTGCCTGGGAACCAATATTCTGCTAGAGCCTTCAGATGAAGATGTAGAACTCTCAGCTCCTTCTGCACCATGCCTGCCTGAATGCTGCCATGTTCCCACCTTGATGATAATGGACTGAACCTGTAAGCCAACCCCAATTAAAGGTCCTTATAAGAGTTGCCTTGGTCATGATATCTGTTCACAGCAGTAAAACCCTAACAGTATCAGTATTTTCCCAGAGTTGGAAAGTCTATTTGTCCTCGAGTATAATTGGCAATGAAAATGATGTATTTACTGTATATAGCATAATGCTTTGATATAGACCTGCAATGGGAGGTGACTAGATAAGGGTAATTAATGTACCTATCGCTGTATGTGCTTGTTGTTTTGGGGGGTGGGTGGGTGTGAGGAGGGAAAGTCTATGTGTACTCTCAGCAGCCAGATGCATTGTGCACATTGTTAACCCTAGAGCCATGGGGCTGTGCAAAAGATCTAAAGAACAGAAGAGCTTTACACAAAACCCAAAGACCACATGGGTAGGCTTAGATTTTTCAAAACCTACTTTCTAGCCCACCACCCACCAGGAGAAAAGAAAGGTTAATAGGAATGGGGGACGTGGATCTGTTTAGAAATAGTTCTTTGAGGAGATGCCAGTCTTTGTTGTCAGCAGTCCACAACGGTCTGCTGGGCAAACACCAGACATGATTCAGTAGTGGCAGCTCCATCCAGAAGAATCTCTGAGACTCCAGTGATTGGTGTGAGTCTGAGGAAGCAGCTGGAAGTCTTTTGGTGTTTCTACAAAGTCACAACAAGCGGAAATCAGTGAAGAAAGCAAGGCGAACCATTGCAAGAGTGTCGTCAACGAGGACCAGTCAGAACCAACACCAGAGAGCTGTCCGCTGTCTGTTGGGTTATATTTACTCTTTCCAAACATCATGTGTCCTCTCAAGTGTTTGCTCCAGCAAACCATCACATGCCCTTTCACCACGTGTCTGTTCTCAGCAAAGCATCCTCTCATAAGAGAGTTTCCAGAAAAACATCACATGACACAATTGAGTTTCCAGTGAAACTAAAAATTCCCACTTCATATGTGTGTATTAGTCAGATTTCTCTAGAGGAACAGAACTATCTGTTCTATCTATCTGTCTGTCTATCTATCTATCTATCTATCTATCTATCTATCTATCTATCTATCTATCATCTGTATCTATAGAAAGATGATTTATGGGATTGGCTTACAGGCTGCGGTCCAGCTAGTCCAACAATGGCTGTCTACAAATGAAAGGTCTAATAATTCAGTATTTCTAGGTGCTAGATATCTCAGCTGGTCTTAAGTATATGCTAGAATCCAAAAGAAGTAGGCTCTAAGGCCAGAGAATGAATGGATTGGCTGACAAGAGTGAGGGCAAGCAGCCAAAGATCAAATTTCCTTCTTTTATGTCCTCTGTATAAGCTGCCAGCAGAAGGCATGGCCCAGATTAAAAGTCTATTTTCCCACTTCAAAAATCTGGAGTAAAGATGTATCTGTTAAATCTAAAGATCCAGAAGTGAATCTTCTTACTTCAGATGATTTAAGGAAAAAAATTCCCTTACAAGTATGCCTAACCACTTGGGTTTTGGTTAATTCCAGATGTAGTTAAGCTGATATCGAAGAATATCTATCAGAAAAGATAAGACTGATAATACAATCACATTAGAATAAGTTCTGCTTCAGAAGATCATGGAGATCACAGAAATGCAGCTCTACTTGGTTTACAACTATTTCATTCTTTTTAGGTTCATATAAAGTTCTCGAAACTAATAAGAGAAAAATAGGACAGAGCTTATTTAATGCTGCTTGATGTTTCTGTGGCAGAGGCCTGTAGATGAGTGCCTGAGCAGACCACTAGACTCTTTGAAGCAAAGCTCTGCCATCCTCTTTGGACAGCTAGTGTCCTCTGAGAAACACTCCCTTAGGAATGCTGATAGACCTTATAGGGGTCAACTCTGACAATGGCCCACCAAGCTACCATGAACACCATGAGGAGGAGACTGGACTCCCCCGTTCCTGTTTTTCCTCAGCAGAGCATCTGAACTGGTGGTTTTTCCTCTCCTGGCAGCTGTGGGACCATGTAAGGCAGCCTGTTTCGATTGAGTGAGGCTTGCTTCGGAGACCCAGTAGAAAACTCTACAAGGGACCAAACAGTGAGCCACATTCCCAGAGACAGGTGCCTGACACCACAGAGCCCCCAACTCCACAATCCTGTGACTCTAAGTCATGCAGACAAAGCCCCAAGCTCCTGGCATTCTAGCTAGACTCCACCCTCACAGTTACCTGACAATAGCCAGGTATGCTCCTCTCCACAGCTACCCTGCAATTGCAAGATAGCCCAGCCCACTATAAAAGGGACTGCTTGGCCCCTCTTCTGTCTCATAAGCTCTCACCTTTCTTACTCTCATCTCTAACTCTCCTTTCCCCCCTCTCTTCACCCCCTTTTCTCCACATGGCCATGGCTGGCCCCTCTCTTTCTTTTACCTTCTCTCTTTCTCTCTGCCTTCCTACAATAACGCTCTAAAACCATAGACTGTCCGTGCTCATCAAGGCTCTCTGTGCTTGAATGATGGAATAGGCTTTCCCCTAAAGAGCTATGTCTAACCTCCTGCCACGGACTGGACCAGAGACTCTCACCTGCGTAGGAACCACCTAACACCCCCTCTCCGCCTGCCCTCTCTTCTCTTTGGCCCTGGGGATGACCGAGCTGCCCCCCAGGGCTCCCACTTTGTTCTCAGCTTTTCTGAGACCTACAGCGGTGTCTGGGATGTCTGAGACTAAGAGCCTGCTATCTCTGGCCTCCGTGAGGCCCAGAGACCTGGGACTGCTCCCTGTCCATCCCCTGCGGATTGAGATTCCATGGCTTCACACAGCCAGACACACACCCGGGGCCGTGTGGAGAGCTTGAGGCAGTCCTCTGTGTCTGCCTGCCCAGAGCACTAGAACTCTGGCGGGACATGGGTTCTCTCCCACCCCCTTTCCTCCCCTGCGCCCATTGCCCAACAGGCAGCCACAATCCTGGCCTCAGTGTCCCTTTCCAAACTTTGTGGGTGTGAGAACGTAGGATGACTCGTATCAGCAGAGCCTGAGCCTGAAGTCCTGGTTCCTCAACTCTGACCCTTGCATGCTTATACCTCCTTTGCCTCATTGTTCTGAAGTTGCCCTTGGGTATCAGCCCAGGCCAGATGGGAAGCAGGAGCCAGGATGGAACTAGATGTGGAAGAGTTCCTGGGCAAGTTGCCTGAAAACAAAGGCAGCGGGAGGAGGCGTGGGCAGGAATGGCTTCAGACCAGGATGAGCTTCTCTCACCTGTGATGAGAGACCAGGAAGGAGGGGAGGGTTGGGCAGGGATATCCATAAACTGCTCTGAGCATCTTTGCCAGCCTGATAGACAGTGCAGACTGCTTCTTAGTGTAATCCAGCCTTGGGAGGGACAGCCTGGCTCTAGCAACCCCTGCTGCACTCAGTTACATTCAGCCAGGGCAGTCTGCAGAGAGCTTACCATCCCTCTTAGAGCAGGTTCCATAGAAACTGAGCGGAGCAGCCTGCTCTCATGTCTGCCTTACTCTGCCTGTAGGCAGCTCCTCTTGTCTTGTCTCTCAACAGTATTTTATTTTATTTTATTTTATTTTATTTTATTTTATTTTATTTTATTTTAAAGGTTGTCTGAATTCTGTTTAAATAGCTGCCAGGTCAAGTTAGCTGCTACAGTTTCTGTTATTTGCAGTTTATTCCCCACCAACATAACCTCAGAGCTCAGAAGAATATGTGTCATACTGCTGATGATCAAATCATATTTTTTTTTGTATGAATGCATTTTAAGTGGAGGTGGCTAATGGCTCTTTAAAGCTCGGGATACTTAATATTTAATTACTGGTTTGTTACAATGTTGCAAACAACCACTTCAGCAAAATCTAAGACTCATGATATGGCTGCCTCCCATTCATCTGTCTGCTGATGTTTGTGCTGAGACTGTGGAGTGGGGCGGGAGGGCTTGGGGGAGGATGGCAGCACTGGTCTAGGGATCCAGGCTGTGTTTATAGGGAATGTGTCATTCTTCTGCAGAGAATGCCACACAGGAGATGATGAGAGAGAAAAATACATTTTCTGGATGGAGGTCACTCGTAGGATGGGCAGGTGGACATCAGGTGGAGACTGGTATCTGGGGTTACATGAAAACCAATAAATTCTGTGTATATTCACACAGTTCATCTTTAGAGGTTTAATTCAACAGCCACAGAGCAAACTCCTCTTCCCTGTCTTGCTATCAATCCCAGGGGATCTTCAGCTCATTTCCAGTTAAGCAAGTCTCTTAAAATGAAGAATTAGGGAAGTCACCCAACACTACACCCTTGGGGGGGGGTGGTTCATGTGTTCATGATGTCTAACTCCTTTCTGAGAACTAGGCTTCTTAAATGTTGAACTCTGTTCCCCCGAATATTGAGAATAATATGGAAAAAATTATGTATACAATTTTAGACAGGGTCTTCCCATATAGATCAGGCTAGCTTTGGAACTTGCTAGGTAGCATAAGCCTGTCCCAACTTAAAAATTCTCTGGTCTCAGCCTTGCAAATGTCATAATTGCATGTGTGCACCAACATGTCTATCAGGAAAACTGTCTGTAAAATATGTAGATGTCGAAGACGTTTTGCTGCAATCCTTCGTCAAAGGGGAAAGAAGCATGCTTAAAGTATCAAGATTTCTAAAACGAAAATTTAGCCAGCACTTCCCTCAGGATGGTTTCCGCTCCCCCGAGGAGAACCGCGGGGAGTTGTAATTTGTCCAAATGATAAACACTTAAGAATGAGAGTGGAGATGGAATCTTCTCCGCCCGCTGCCCACCGCATCTCAGGCTAATGGAGCAGGGGGTTTTCTGGTTATTCCTCACTCCTGCACCCGGAACCACCAAGGCCGATGAGAGAAATTGATCCACTATTTAGCTTTGCTGAGCACTATTTAATATCCCAACTCAAAGAGCTCTAGACCACCCTTGAAGAGGAGGGCCCAATTTTGTGGAGGTCTAATTTTCCCCCTTCCTCTCCTCTCGGAGACTGGGCTCTCCTCGGTGACCAGCGCCTTCTTTCGTTGTTGTATCTGACTGCCATAGTCCAGTAACTATACCCCTCATATAAAGCACCCCCCCCAAATTTAGAAGAATCTATTAATATACTTCAAGACAGTATTTTAAATGTATCTATGAACAAATTGGGCATGTTGGTCATTATTCATGGCTTTTGACTTTTAAAAATATGATTTTGGACTAGTTTTAGATGCCCCCCCCACAAAAGAGTAAAGAACAGGTATTTCTCATGTCCTCACTGTCCCTGAATAAGCACAGACCCTCTGATTATCAATCTCCCCAGAAGAACAGCACATTCATTACTATTGATTAGCCTAGAGTGGCGTCACTCTCAGCTGAGCCCTTAGTTAAAGTGAGGGTTCACTATAGGCAGGGTATATGCTGTGGTATATGTTGTGGTATATGCTGTGAGCTTGGGCAAATGTATAGTATCACATGACTACCATCCCAGCATCATACACATATTTTAATCTGTTTATTATTTTTAAAAATTAATAATTCTGTTGATCATGGTGGCTAATGTTGGCAATCACAACATATGGGAGCCTGAGGCAGGAGGATTTCAAATACCAGGGCAGTATGGTAGACCATATTTCCAAATAACCCTCACATCAATAATTCCTTAATATAAGATACCTAGTGAATGTTAAAAATTCCAATTATCTCCTAAATTCTGCGCACGTCTTCCTGCCTACTCCAGGGTATACTGAGGCATCTGGCATGAAGCAGGGATGTGCAGCACATGTGGGCTATTCAGTGTGGCTTCAGCATAGGCTCTGACAGGAGGCTGGCATGAGACGGAACGCTACAGCTTGGTATGGATGCTTTATACTACATTAAAGGATTTAAACTTGATGCTGGCTGATGATGCTCCTGAAAGAATTTTATATAGTACATATAGTACTATAATATAATATATAGCTGAATGTAACTTTATATATTATGATATGACATGATTAAATCACCATTTTAGAAAGTGTCTTAGTTAGGGTTTTATTGCTGTGAACAGACACCATGACCAAGGCAAGTGTTATAAGGACAGCATTTAGTTGGGGTTGGCTTACAGGTTCAGAGGTTCAGTCCATTATCATCAAACCAGGAGCATGGCAGCATCCAGACAGGCATGGCACAGGAGCTGAGAGTTCTACATCTTCATTGGAAGGCTGCTAGGAGAAGACTGACTTCTAGACAGCTAGGATGAGGGTCTTAAAGCCCACACCCATAGTGCCACGCCTATCACAACAATGCCATGCCTCCAAATAGTGCCACTCCCTGGGCCAAGAATATTCAAACCATGACAGAAAGATCACTCAGCTAGAAAGAGTCCCAGCTAGAAGCTGGCAATACAGGAACAGGACATTACAAAGACTCTTCCTATGGGGAGCTAAGCAATGGTCAGATCACATCCAAGGCAAATGATACAGAGGGTGGACCTTGCTGAGTTGTAGCTGATGCTTTGCAAACCTCATTTCTAGACTGAAGTAAAGGAGTTGATGGTGCTCAGATGGAAGGCAGGCTTGTCAGGGCAAGATGAGGCGGTTAAGTCGAGAGATGATGGATGGATTTGTGGAATGGGAGAGCACAGTAGATGTGTGCTCATTTAACTCTGCGTGTGTGTGTGTTGGATATTCATGTCTGTTTGAGTGCACACACAGACCAAGGAAAACTGGAGAGAGGAAGTGCAAATCTGTTTATGGATGTATTGTGAATCCAAAAGCTTTTCAGTCTTTCTAAGAAGGCGATGTCCACTAACATGTCAGAAAGCTCTTTAAAGGAAGATGAGCAGCCCAGGACCAGAGCCATAAGATTCACCATCTTCTTACTCCACACGTCCTACACACAAACAAGATGGAAGCTTTGGGATGCTCTAAACTTTGGGCCAAGGGAACGAAGGAGAAGACAAAGAAGAATGTTGACAGCAGATACCAAGAGACAGGCTTTGAGAGTGAGGTAGATGATCAGAGCCCTTGGGGAAAGGATCTGTCACTTTGGGGGTGGTCTCTGCTTCCTGTTTGTTGTTCTGCATCTGAGCTCTTGGCTGTTGCTTCGGCTACCCCTACCCCCCTCATTTAAGCTACATTAAAATCTGTAACTCATGAGTTGTAAGTCTTAAAACTCAAACAACACAAGGAACAGATACAGGAGGAGAAAGTGAAGTCCGTGTAAACCCGACCTTCCATGTTTCCTGAGCTCGCTCACCCTTCTCCCTGTATCTGCTATCCTCCATGTGCAGTCCTACAGACCTGTAGTTCTTACTTGGTAGTTTAGCAAGACCATTTTCTGTGTTGTTTGAAATCTGATATTCTTGTGGTAGATTGCTGGTTCCCTCATCCTTCACCATATGTGAATCTTCCTTATTCTGAGTTTGTCTACTACTATCCGACATATACGTAGACAGCACACACATCTGTGCTTTCCCAGCAGCCCTTTGGTGGAGTGTGGATAGATACTCCTGATCTCCACTCCCCTCAGCCACAAAGACTAGGTGACATAGTCCAGCCTAGGAAATGCAAGGGGAGATTGGCAGAAAGGCTTCTGGGAAATTGTATCATTGATGAAAAAGCAATATTATTGTCATGAATACAATCCCAACTTCTGGCCTTCCTCCCTGTAATTCTAACTTCCTTCTTTTGAATATAATTTTGAAGTTTTGTTAATTGATTGAAGTTACTTAAACACCTCTATTTTTCTACAGTGATATACTTTTTTATACATTTAAAAGACATTATTTGCTTACAGAGAATTAGGGTTCATTTAGGCATCTTTAAAACAGAATTTTGCTTCTTTTTCTTCCTCACCTATATCTTCCCCATTTGCCCTCCTTGTGGCTCCCATGCCCATTGGTGAAGTGGAAGTTTCTGGATAGGTCATGTGCTACACACTCATGTGATGCTTTGTCATGAGTTAAGACCCATGGGAGGACATGTGATGCTGGGAGAGAGTGTAAATAGGATTCAATGAACAGGGATGAAGGCTTGCATAGCTAACCTTACAACACTTCATTGAGAGAGGCATGGCAGAGAACTCTTCCTGGCTGTCCTGCTCACCCTGCTCACTCCTGCTGACTCAGCTGATTTGGAGAAGGCCTGGTGGTTTCTGCTAGATCGTGCCACTGCTGCTGATTCACGTTTGCTACCCTGACATTACTGTACTGGGCTGCTGGTATCCTGACAATGGAGATTGCAATCATCCCAAAGAACTCCTTCTAAACAGGTCTACATTCCCTTATCCTATTTACCATCTTTTCTCCCCTACCTTTGGACGGTGGGCTAGAATGGGGTTTAAGCATTTGAGAACCCTTATTAAAGTAGGTTTTAGAACATCTAAGCCCACACAGTGACCTCCTTCTACTTGTGCTGTCATGTGACCTTCTGCCCATCTTTCTCAACACCTGCTGTTCCCCTCATGGTCCCTTATCTGGTTTGAATATAATTTTGATTCCAAGATGAGACCACAAAGCCGCAGGATGTAAAGTCTGTTTCCAGTTTCCTACTGTTACAAATAACACTGCAATGAATATTTGATACAGAAGTTGACAAATGTATGGCTATTTTTTCTTATCAGATGGTTTTCTAGAAATGGAATTGTTGGATGAAAAATATTCACATTTCCATTTTTGATGGATAATATCAAACTGTCCCATGCACGGCTTTTTTAGTCTGTTTCTCCTGGCCTTAGTGATCCTGATATCCGCTGAGTGAAACACAAGTCACCTCTTACTGTATGAGCTGAGCTGCTCATTTCCTGCTGTGTTGTTTTCTTTCTTAGTAAATAGTAGTAGTAGCTTTATTTGTGTCCTTAATTATTTTTTTCTTTTATTTCATATGTGATAAAATTTGTCATTTCTTCTTTCATTTATTTATTTAAAAAATTCTTTTCAATTTCATGAATATGTGTATGTCTGTGGGTATGTAGACCAGTTTGTGGGTACCCACGGAGGCCAGAAGAGGGCGCTAGATCCTTGGAGCTGGAGTTACAGAAAGTTACATAGGTCCGGAGAACCAAACTTGGGTCCTCTGCAAGAGCGGTAAGTTTTCTTAATCGCCATGCCACCTCTCCAGGTATTTGTTTAAGAGATAAAATTTTTGTTAAATATTACAAAGACACAAACGAGTATAAATGAACTATATTTAAATTTCAAAGAATGACAGTGTCGTAAGTTCCGAGCAATTCATGATCTGGAGGATGCATTCGTACCGGATTCCACTTTGCGTTGAAACCCACCGCCTCCTTTACTGTCAGAGCAATTGCAGCCCTGAACTTTGTGTGTATTACTCGTCGTTTCCCTGAATGCTTTTAAGTCCACAGACCCTGTACAGTATTGCTGGGCTTTGAACTGTACATAAAAGGAATCCTATACGGGGCCTCGCTTTTCTCACGGAGGTGTCCCTTTTGTATATCTTGATGGGGTACATGGTGACAATTCAATTAATAATAGCAATGTGATAATCAAGGAAATATTGTTATTAAGTGTTCTCATCTCTTCAGCCGTTGATCATTTTTACATTCTTTCCTAGTCATTTTGAAAGATAACACAGATAGTTTTCATTACTACCCCGCTGTGCTGAAGAACTAGAAGCAGTTCCTGTACTCTGTGTGATGCCCTTCAGTGACTTTATTCTGTTCCCACTGCGCTGGCTCCGCCCATTCTCTAATGGTCACCAGTTTACTTGATTCAAGAATGGCCTTACTGAGAACATGTGGTGTTTATCTTTGTATCTGAATGTGAGACTTCCAGTTATGTTCATGTTGATGCAAATGATGGGACTGTCTTTCAAAAAAAATGATTGAAGTGTGTTCTCTTATGTAAATTTAATGGCCCCACCCCACCTCTTATGTAAATATAATGCTCCCCGCCCCCTCCGGGGTTTCAAGTATCTCAGGCTGGCCACAAACATTGAAGATGACCTGGAACTGACTCTTTCTCCACTTAATAAGTGGCAGCATTGTAAACCTGTACACCACCCCAGTTTCCCCAGTACAGAATCATGCCTTTATCCGTGGAGGGAATCCGGGTTGACCCGTCACATTTCTGCTGCGTTCAGTTACATAGTCAACTCTCTTTTCCCTGAGTGTTTCATCTCTCTGAGCTGTGTACCTCAGAGTGTAATTGCTGGGCCACAGGCAGTTCTAGTTCTATTTTTTTCTGAGGAATCTTCATAATTTTTTTTTTTTTTGTAATGGCTCTGCTAATTTGCGTTCCTGCAAACACACAGCATACAAAAGTTCTCTTCTTCTTCTAATCCTCACCAGCCTTTGTAATTTTTCTTTTTTTTCTTTTTTTTAGATTCGCCATTCTGACTGGAATGACATGATGTTGTATTGTGTTTGGTTATTTAAATCTCTATTGAGCACTGAGACAGCATTTCCCTCATGTACTTTTCCATTTTTATTCGATTTTTTTTTTCGGAGAAGTATTCATATTATTCTTTAATCTGTTTATAAAATTGAATTGCTTGCTTTTTTTGATGTTCTGAATTTTAATTTTTTTTTATCTTTTATTCCCCTCAAATTTTCTTATATATCCCAACTATCAAACTTATGGGATGCATAGCTTGCAAATGTTTTCTCTTGCTCTAAAGGTTGTCCCTTAAGTCTATTATTTCTTTTGCAATTATTTCTTAATTACGTGCTTCTTAATTACATGCAATCTTCTTTTCCAAGAATTTTTAAATTGATTTTTATTTATTTATTTATGAATAATAATAATTTATGAATAATAATAATTGGGGTTCACAGAGTATACCCCAATCCTACTCATTTCCCTGTCCTTTCATTGTTGAGGTTTGGTTCATTGCTGTATATTGTAATGCTAGTGACAAGCTTTTGTTGTGCAAACCTTGTTCCTTGATTTTAAACTACTGGTTAAGAAAAAATGGCTGTTCCTCTTTCTCCACATCCACGCCAGCATCTGCTGTCACCTGAATTTTTGATCTTAGCCATTCTGACTGGTGTGAGGTGGAATCTCAGGGTTGTTTTGATTTGCATTTCCCTGATGATTAAGGATGTTGAACATTTTTTCAGGTACTTCTCTGCCATTCGGTATTCCTCAGGTGAGAATTCTTTGTTCAGTTCTGAGCCCCATTTTTTAATGGGGTTGTTCGATTTTCTGAAGTCCACCTTCTTGAGTTCTATATATATGTTGGATATTAGTCCCCTATCTGATTTCGGATAGGTAAAGATCCTTTCCCAATCTGTTGGTGGTCTTTTTGTCTTATTGACGGTGTCTTTTGCCTTGCAGAAACTTTGGAGTTTCATTAGGTCCCATTTGTCAATTCTCAATCTTACAGCACAAGCCATTGCTGTTCTGTTCAGGAATTTTTCCCCTGTGCCCATATCTTCAAGGCTTTTCCCCACTTTCTCCTCTATAAGTTTCAGTGTCTCTGGTTTTATGTGAAGTTCCTTGATCCACTTAGATTTGACCTTAGTACAAGGAGATAAGTATGGATCGATTCGCATTCTTCTACATGATAACAACCAGTTGTGCCAGCACCAATTGTTGAAAATGCTGTCTTTCTTCCACTGGATGGTTTTAGCTCCCTTGTCGAAGATCAAGTGACCATAGGTGTGTGGGTTCATTTCTGGGTCTTCAATTCTATTCCATTGGTCTACTTGTCTGTCTCTATACCAGTACCATGCAGTTTTTATCACAATTGCTCTGTAGTAAAGCTTTAGGTCAGGCATGGTGATTCCACCAGAGGTTCTTTTATCCTTGAGAAGACTTTTTGCTATCCTAGGTTTTTTGTTATTCCAGATGAATTTGCAAATTGCTCCTTCTAGTTCGTTGAAGAATTGAGTTGGAATTTTGATGGGGATTGCATTGAATCTGTAGATTGCTTTTGGCAAGATAGCCATTTTTACAATGTTGATCCTGCCAATTCATGAGCATGGGAGATCTTTCCATCTTCTGAGATCTTCTTTAATTTCTTTCTTCAGAGATTTGAAGTTTTTATCATACAGATCTTTCACCTCCTTAGTTAGAGTTACGCCAAGATATTTTATACTATTTGTGACTATTGAGAAGGGTGTTGTTTCCCTAATTTCTTTCTCAGCCTGTTTATTCTTTGTATAGAGAAAGGCCATTGACTTGTTTGAGTTTATTTTATATCCAGCTACTTCACCGAAGCTGTTTATCAGGTTTAGGAGTTCTCTGGTAGAATTTTTAGGGTCACTTATATATACTATCATATCATCTGCAAAAAGTGATGTTTTGACTTCCTCTTTTCCAATTTGTATCCCCTTGATCTCCTTTTGTTGTCGAATTGCTCTGGCTAATACTGCAAGTACTATGTTGAAAAGGTAGGGAGAAAGTGGGCAGCCTTGTCTAGTCCCTGATTTTAGTGGGATTGCTTCCAGCTTCTCTCCATTTACTTTGATGTTGGCTACTGGTTTGCTGTAGATTGCTTTTATCATGTTTAGGTATGGGCCTTGAATTCCTGATCTTTCCAACACTTTTATCATGAATGGGTGTTGAATCTTGTCAAATGCTTTTTCTGCATCTAACGAGATGATCATGTGGTTTTTGTCTTTGAGTTTGTTTATATAATGGATTACATTGATGGATTTTCGTATATTAAACCATCCCTGCATTCCTGGAATAAAACCTACTTGGTCAGGATGGATGATTGCTTTAATATGTTCTTGGATTCGGTTAGCAAGAATTTTATTGAGGATTTTTGCATCGATATTCATAAGAGAAATTGGTCTGAAGTTCTCTATCTTTGTTGAGTCTTTCTGTGGTTTAGGTATCAGAGTAATAGTGGCTTCATAAAATGAGTTGGGTAGAGTACCTTCTACTTCTATTTTGTGAAATAGTTTGTGCAGAACTGGAATTAGATCTTCTTTGAAGGTCTGATAGAACTCTGCACTAAACCTGTCTGGTCCTGGGCTTTTTTTGGCTGGGAGACTATTAATAACTACTTCTATTTCTTTAGGTGATATGGGACTGTTTAGATAGTCAACTTGATCCTGACTCAACTTTGGTACCTGGTATCTGTCCAGAAATTTGTCCATTTCGTCCAGGTTTTCCAGTTTTGTTGAGTATAACCTTTTGTAGAAGGATCTGATGGTGTTTTGGATTTCTTCAGGATCTGTTGTTATGTCTCCCTTTTCAGTTCTGATTTTGTTAATTAGGATTTTGTCCCTGTGCCCTTTAGTGAGTCTAGCTAAGGGTTTATCCGACTGAAGTGTGGACACTATGCCCCTCCTTAGAATTGGGAACAAAACACCCATGGAAGGAGTTACAGAGACAAAGTTTGGAGCTGAGATGAAAGGATGGACCATGTAGAGACTGCCATATCCAGGGATCCACCCCATAATCAGCATCCAAACGCTGACACCATTGCATACCCTAGCAAGATTTTATCGAAAGGACCCAGATGTAGCTATCTCTTGTGAGACTATGCCGGGGCCTAGCAAACACAGAAGTGGATGCTCACAGTCAGCTAATGGATGGATCACAGGGCTCCCAATGGAGGAGCTAGAGAAAGAACCCAAGGAGCTAAAGGGATCTGCAACCCTATAGGTGGAACAACATTATGAACTAACCAGAACCCCGGAGCTCTTGACTCTAGCTGCATATGTATCAAAAGATGGCCTAGTCGGCCATCACTGGAAAGAGAGGCCCATTGGACACGCAAACTTTGTATGCCCCAGTACAGGGGAACGCCAGGGCCAAAAAGGGGGAGTGGGTGGGTAGGGGAGTGGGGGTGGGTGGGTATGGGGGACTATTGGTATAGCATTGGAAATGTAAATGAGCTAAATACCTAATAAAAAATGGAAAAAAAAAAAAAGAAAAATGGCTGTAGCCAATTACTGGAGAGATTAGAGGTAGATGGGTTTGGAGTGACCTGGTTGGGGGTGGAGGAGAGAGAGGAATGAGAAGAGAGGGGTTGGGGGAGAAGGAGGAAGAAGAGGAAGCCGCTATAGGAGGGGAGAGACCATGAACACTTACTTGTCCAGGAGAAACAGCAAGTATCTGGGGTACACCGCTGGAGAGGTAGCCAGATCTGCAGTTAGTAGATTAGTGGTTACCCTCCAGTAATTGTCAAATCCAAATAAAATAATTACAGTCTGAGTCTCATTTACCTGTAAGCTAGACGGGGGTAAACTTAAATTGGTTGTACTACATTTCAAACATCTGCCCTCCACCCTTGTAACCTCTCTCCAAAAGAAAATAGAAAATAAAAATTAGAAAAAAAAAGTCTCACGGTGGAAGCTGCTGTGCGTCCCACAGTGTACCCTTCTGTCCACACATCTTTCCTTGCAAATGTTCATTGCAATGAGTCCTTAGTCTGATTTGAGGTCTTTGGTTTCTACTACATCGTCAGTACTGGACCCTCACAGAGACTCCTCTTAGATGGCCTACTGTTGCCCTGTGTCATGGAGATCTTGCAGCTTTGGTTCTGCAAAACAGGCCCCTTCGTGTGTTCCAGCAGCACCTAGATGGGGTAGGTGCTGGGGTGGGCCAGCTCAAAGCCCTGGATTTGGACTTGGGTAGTAGCTGAGTTGGTCAGCCCACCATACCCCTTTCCCTGGAGCCAGCTCTCCTGAGTGTCATAGCGGGTGAGGGGCAGGGCCAGCTCTCACATGTCCATACCATGGGGGCTAGCTCTCTTGTACCTGTGCCACCAGGCCAGCTCTCCTGTGCTGTCCAGGTGAGGGGCAGGGATAGCTCTCCTGAATTCTGCATCCAGTGAGGGGTGTGGGGCCATCTCTTCTGTGCCTGTGACACCACTGGCACCACCTTGGAGTGGTTGATGAGGGGTTAGTCCAGCTTTGGAGGTAATGCAGGTCAGACCCCTGCTGCAGAAGAGCCATGGACACAGACATGGCCATCTGCAGCTGCACAGGTCCAGGGGTCACCGTGGCCTCGGGTGGCTACAGGGCTCTCACATTAGGCTCAACACTTCCATGTCTCTAGATTCTCCTTTCTTCATAGTACACAAACCACTTCTTCTCTTTCCCTCCGACCTCTCCACCACACGCTCGCTCTGTCTTAGTGGTGCCTGCTCTGGTGTGCAGCAGGCCAGGCCTGCAGCCATTGGCTGTCTCCTACATGTTTTGGAGACAGCTGTTCTCCTACATGTTTTGGAGACAGCTGTTTCATTCTCTTTTCTTTTTAAGGCATTCGGTTTCCTTGCTTTCAAAGATACTTGTCATGTGTATAGGGCACAACACTGCAGCTCAGGAGTGAGGAGGTGTGCCAGGGTGACTAAGCGTCATTGGTTCATGAGAAAATGATGCTTCTGGCTCACACTAATGCTGATCGCTCACACTGATGTGTTAAAAAAGATAAAGAAGGAATATGTTTTGGTGGATGTGTGGTACAGTGTGGGGGAAGGGGGTGCCTCTGCAGGGCCATGCTGAGGGACCAGCCACACAATGGTAGAGAATAAAGTTTATTCAGGTCATGGGGAGGGGAATCAAGAGAGTAGTTGAGGCAGAGAGAGAGAGAGAGAGAGAGAGAGAGAGAGAGAGAGAGAGAGAGAGAGAGAGAGAGAAATGTGGATGGGGAAGGGACCAGGGGACAGAGTGGGAACAGGAAGGCAAGAGAGAGAAGGGGGCAAACACCCCCTCTTTTTGTTTTTTGTTTTCTCTGTATGGCCCTGGTGGTCCTGGAACTCACTCTGTAGACCAGGCTGGCCTCGAACTCAGAAATCTACCCGCCTCTGCCTCCCAAGTGCTGGGATTAAAGGTGTGCACCGCCACTGTGGCTCAAGCAGCCCCCTTTATATCGAGTCAGGCATACTTGGCTGTTGCCAGGTAACTGTGAGGCGGAGCTCAGACAAAATGCTAACACACTGCTAACACACACCACTGCTTCTGTTTCTGGGTCTGTTGTTAATCTAACCCTTCCAAAGACATAACTGCCATAATGTACTGTGGTGGTTTGAATGAGAATGCTCCCCCCACCCCCATAGGCCCATCTGTTTGAATACTTGGTTCACAATTGGTAAAACTGTTTGGGAAAGATTGGGAGGTGTGGCCTTGTTGGAGGAGGCGTGTCACTGGGAGTGGTAGTCTTCAAGGTTTCCAAAGCCCACACTATTCACATCTAATTCTCACTCTGCCTCATGGTGGTTGTCTCAAGATATGAGCTCTCAGTTCCTGCTCTAGTGTCACACTAGCCTGCCATCATGTTCCCACCATGCTCCCACCATGTTCTCTGCCATGGTGGTCATGGGCTCTAACCTTCCGGAGAACTATTTGCCCCAAATAAACACTTCTTTTCCTATAAGCTGCCTTGGTCACCGTGTCTTCTCACGGCAACTGGAAAGTATCTAAGACATCGTCTGTTTGTCTCTTCCCACTTTTATGGATGACAAAGCTGAGGCACATTTCCACGATTTGTCCAGGATCACAACTGCAGAGGGATCGAGCTTCATACAAATATGGATCAGCTCTAGATCTCGTGTTCATATAACCTTGGGTACTCCCCCTCTTGAAACCAGATATTTCTATACAGTAGTATCTGTCATGGAACTCACTATGTAGACCAGGCTGGCTTTGAATTCACAGAGATCCACCTGCCTCTGCCTCCCAAGTGCATGGTGACATTAAAGGAGTGCACCACTATGCTCAGATTGTGTGAGCATCGTGGTGCACGGGCTCAAGGTTTACTTCATTAATTCACTGAATTGTTTCTGTCTAAAAGAAATGTGGGACAAAGATGGAGAAGAGACTGAAGGAAAGGCTGTCCAATGACCAGCCCAACTTGGGATGCATCTCATGGTGGGGGGCGGGCACCAAGGACCTTGGCACAAGGCCTAAGGGCCCTGGCACATATATAGCAGAAGTCTGCCTGGTCTTGCCTCAGTGGGCAAAGATGTGGTTAATCCTGAGAAACTTGAGGTCCCAGGGAAGGGGGAGGCCTGGGGGTGGTGGGGAGCACCCTCTCAGAGGCAAGGGGGAGGAGGAATGGGATGAGGAACTGTGTGTTGGGGAACTGGGAAGGAGGGCAATAACTGGAATGAAAATTAATAAAAAATGCCATCCAAATTAGTATATAATTTATTAAAATTTATGATTAGTATAGTCAAAATGTATGAATTTATGGGATAGGCTTGTTTTTAACTGATGGTAGTTTATATTCTGGAATAGTGATATGTATGTGTGTGTGTGCACACACACATGTATACACACACATACACATGTATACACACACACACACACACACACACACACACACATATATTATATATATCTGAAAAGCATTTTTATAAATAGGCCCACATATGTGGAAGTCCTCAGTGACAAACTGCAAAACTTACAGCGGTGCCTAACTGTCTGAGGTAGTGGGTTGTTTTCTTACAATCTTTGAATGTTCGCACTGATATTTAAAACATTGTCTCCTCATTAACCTCCTCCATTAGACGGTGGGGCATAACCATGCTTCTGTTCTCCCTCGGGAGGGAGAGCCCATGGCTTCAGCACAGAGCTGGCCTCCGCTGTATCTGCTGTATCCGTAAGTAGTCCGACTGCTGTGCACATCAGGGTAACTTTCATGCCACGTAGAGGTAATACAATGGAAGCCACAGTTTAGAAACCCAATTTCTCTCGCTGTGCACAGAATTGCCTCCGCTACGGATGACAATTAGTTTTGTTCCGTAACACCGTTACAGAAATGTGACATTGAAAAACTACTTGCAAACTATTAAACATTCACTCACCGTGAGTCCATGCCGTGGAGCGGGTGGGGGTGGGAAACGTTAATTCCATTTATGTGGAAAAAAAAACGTAAAAGTGTTTTTACGAGGACTATCCGAAGGTCAGGCTGTGACTGCCGAGGTGGCGAAGGGAAGACTCCCGCAAACTTTCAGTTGCTCATACATTCTATTAAAGCTGCGAAATTCTGCTGATCCTTGGTTTTCAAAAGCACTGGGGTTGCAGCTCTGCACAATAGAGATTAATGCAGAGCCAAGATAGCCTGTAATGTCTCCTCTCACTGCAGAAGGGCCTGCTTCTCTGCTCCTGGCTGGCGTTGGCTCTCTTCTTTGGGTTTTAGTCTTCCTTCTTTCTTCTTTCCAACATCCTTGGCCGCGTTGATACATCACAAGCATTCATACGTAGCGAAGGCTCCAAACGGACCTTCATAAAACATGAGGATCAAGTGGCTTTACAGCATGAACATGACAACTCTCTGTTATGTAAATAACGTTACCCACTCTTCTGCAGGCAACCACACATTATAAGACTGGACTTGTAGGCTGGAGAGATGGCTCAGTAGATAAAAACTCTTTCTACTGTTACGGAGGATCTGGGTCCAGTTCGCAGTACTCCAGAGGGGTGACCCACAGCCTGTACCTCCAGTCCTGGGGAATCTGACGCCCTCTTCTGGTTTCCAAGGGCACTGCATTCATATGGGCACCCTTCCGCCCCCACACACTAGAAGCAAAACAATTTTCTCTTAGCTTCTTCCATCCCCAGATCTTTGGCTGGCTGAGACGTATTCACATTGGGGAGGGCAATTTTGTTTTACTTGGTGTCGTAGTCACTGTTCTATGGCTGCGTGAAGAGATACCATGAGCATGGCAACTTAAAAAAGAAAGCTTTTAATTGGGGGATGTCTCAGAGTTTCAGAGTATGAGGCCATGTTCATCATGGTAGGGAACATGGTGGCAGGCAGGTGTAGTGTTGGAGGAGTAGCTAAGAGCTTACATCTGACCCACAAGCATGAGGGAGAAAAAGAGGGAGAGGGAGAGAGGGAGAGAGGGAGAGAGGGAGAGAGGGAGAGAGGGAAAAGAGGGTGAGAGGGATAGAGGGAGAGAGGGAGAGAGGGAGATAGGGAGAAGAGGGAAAAGAGGGGAAAGAGGGAGAGAGGGAGAGGGATAGAGGGAGGGGAAGAATAGAGGGAGGAAGAGGGGAGTGTGGGATTTTGAAACCTCAAAGTCCACCCCCATGATACATTCCTGATCTTTCCCAAGCATTCAAATAAATGAGCCAGTGTGTGTGTGTGTGTGTGTGTGTGTGTGGCATTCTCATTCAAACCACCACACTTAAGCTAACGTAATCCAGACTGATACCTTCTGAATAATGTTTCATTAAATGCCTGTGCACCCTCACTCCCGATCAAGCTGACACACAGATGAACTCCTTCAGGTTTTAAGAACAAGCACAAGCTGTTCTCCGTGTTTAGGCTTTGCTTGATCTCCTGACTGGCTCTTTAGGAACCTGCTCATAGCTATGACTTCTAGACTGGGTTAGGTCCCTCTCCTGTGACACCCTCCTACCCGTGTATCATAGCACACTTCTTCAGGTACCATGGTTCTCTTCTTGTTCTGAGCATATAGACACCAGTCCCACAGCATCAGGGATGGCCTTATGGCTTGCATAGCTGCTGGGACCAACACTTGTTTGTTAAATGAATCAATGAGCAGACTTAGGCAGACATCATAGTGGAGCAGGTGGAAGCTGATGTAAACCTTAGAGGAGGGAGTGTTTCAGAAGAAATCTAATACCTGGTTGACGAAAGCCAATAACAGGAAGTAACACAAATGTTTATTTTGGAATTGAGACTTCAGAGACTTTAATAGTCACTTTGAAAGCCTACACTCATTTTCTAATACTCCAAATAATCATAGTTATCCTGACATCTTATCAGATTTGAGGAATTCATTTTATTATTATTATTATTATTATTATTATTATTATTATTATTATTATTAATTTTTACATCCCAACTACAGTTTCCCCTCCCTCCTCTCCTTCTGGTCATTTCCTCTCCACTGCCCCTCCCCCATCCACTCCTACATTTCTTTTCAGAAAAGGGGGTGGCTCTCTTGGGTATCAACTAGCCTTGGCAGATCAAGTTGTAGTAAGACTAGTCACTTTCTTTTCTATAGAGGCTAGAATAGGCGGCCCAGTTAGGGGAAAGGGATCCATAGGTGGGCAACAGAGTCAGAGACCGTCTCTGCCGTTAGGAGTTCCACAAGAAGACCAAGCTATACAATGGTTACATATATATATATATATATATATATATATATATATATATATATATACACACACACACACACACACATATATATATGTATATATATATGTGTGTGTGTGTGTGTGTGTGTGTGTGTGTGTGTGTGTGTATGGCCGAGATCCCTCCCATGCATGCTCTTTGGTTGGTGGTTAAAGTTAAGGAATTCTTTTTTTTTTTTTTTAATGTTGTAATTTCCAAAACTGTGTGTGTGTGTGTGCGCGCGTGCGCACACACATGTGTGTATTTATGTGGTGTGGGGACTAGAGGGCAACTTTTGAGGACACGGGAAGGAGACTGAGCCCCTTTTTCTGGAGTCTGTGTGAAGCCTCCAGCCAGGTGAGAATCAGGAATTCCAAATTTGCTGCAAAGGTTGCTGACAAAGAGATGACATTCCTCTGTAGACTTTATTGTCATCGATGCAACCTAGGATAAAGGAAAAACATCAACTGAGAAATTGCCTAGACCAGATTGCCCAAGGACACACCCATGGAGGCGTGGTCTAGACCATATTGTCAGTTGGCACGCCTATAAAGGTGTGGTCTTGAATACTGACTGTTGTAGGAGGGCCCAGTCTACTACAGGTAGTACCATCCTTAGGCAGGTGGGTGGGCTGGTGAGAAAGCCGACAGCATGAGGCAGGGAATGGGTCAGAGAGCACAGTCCGCTAGCAGCACACCTCTGTGGCTTCCGCAGCATCATTGAAATTCCTCAGCAACCCTTTAAAGATAATGCCTTCAGAAACCACCAAGGCTTATATATGACCATTGCGAAGACGATAAAGTGTGACCCTCCTCTGAGAAGTCATGGCATGCTCCCAGGTGTCCTACCCTCTTCCCCAGCAATTTCTCTTAACTTGGTGCATCAAAATGTCTTTTAATAAACCCCTCCCGCACTTCACCTTGGCTCGCCCTGAGATTCTTTTCTGTGGAATAACTAAGGATCCAGTTTCAGAACATGAAGCGAACATCTCAGGCTGCAGGTGGCAGTGTGGAACTGTGCCTCAGCTCCCGATGGCTTGTGATGGAGCCTACCTCACGTTTCTGATGTATCTGTTTGCAAATGGTGACATTCAACGGATTCTTCTTCCCCTTCTATTTCCCGTAAACCGGGAGCGAGCGCCAGAGTCTTGATTAAGTTCAAATCCAACTCTTTCCTCCAAGGTTGCCTAGAGAAGAGCTGGTACTCCACATGACACCGTGGCTGGAAGCATTTTCTGCTGTGGAGATGCTAAAGCAGCATTCCTCCGAATGCCTAGCAAACAATTGGAAGAACGTCGCTTGCTTTGGTACCTTGCTAATGCCTGCGTGTGGTCTTTTCACGGTTTCAATGTCTCTTGGCTGCCTGAGCTTGTGTCCCAATGCAGGTCACAAAATGGTGACTTCCTAATATGGGTTCCTGCTCCATTTCTTAGTTGGAATCCTGTCATTTTCTGTCCCTCAGATAGGGCTATTTGGCTTTCTGAATTATTATCATTACATTCTTTTTTAAAAGAAAGGTAAGCTGAATTCTCAATTCATTGTCTTCAAAGTTTTTTTATTTTTTATTTTTCCTTTTGCCATAAGAAAGTTTCTCAGTGGATTTTGTGTATCGTAACCAACGGCAATCATTATTTTGATGCTCACATTGCTGCAAAGATGCATTTCTGGTCAGCGAGAGCCCCCATTAGCCGTTCTCTGTGACCTTTTGAAGAGTCTCATTAAACTTTGATATGCTTCCCAGAGCAGTAAAATGCTCCAAGCTCATCTTGTGAATTTCCTGTCCCAGATGTGAAATCAGCATTATCAGCAAGGAGTTTTGGTTTCTTTCAGTGGGCTTACCATATTTGAATCCAAATCTGGTCAGCAGAGGTATTTAGGATCTACCTGGGTGTTAGTGTCTCTAAGACTTCTAATTCAGAGTCTTCCAACTCAAAATGGATAAGAGTTTTATTTTTATTAATAGATTATACCCATGCCAACAAAAACTTGATTTCTAAAAATACCATACTTTTGTAGCTTTAAATTTTCTTTGATTAGAGAATGACTAGGAGTCAGTTCTCCCTTCAACCACGTAGGCTGTGGGGATTGAACTCAGATCATCAGCCTTGGCTGTCAGCCATCTTTCTCTGTATAGCATTTTGTATTCATTGTGTATAGTTAGAAGTACACATGCCGTTCTGGCTGGTTTTGTGTCAACTCGACACAAGCGAGGAGCCATCAGAGAGGAAGGAGCCTCAGTTGAAGAGATACCTCCATGAGATCCAGCTGTAAGGCATTTTCTCAGTGGGGGAGGACCCAGCCCATGGTGGTGGTGGCATTCCTGGGCAGGTGGTCCTGGGTTCTATTATAATGTAGGCTGAGCAAGCCTTGGGGAACAAGCCAGTAAGCAGCACCCTCCATGGCCTCTGCATCAGCTCCTGCCTCCAGGTTCCTGTTCTCAGTTCCTGTCCTGACTTTCTTCAGTGATGGACTAGGATGTGGAAATGTAAGTTGAATAAACCCTTTACTCCACAACTTGCTCTTATGTCATGGTGTTTTATTGCAGCAGTAGAAATCCCAACTAAGCCAACATTATTCATAATCTACAATATGAACTTTATAGATGCTTTCTTCTTCAGAATTGAGCTCACTAAATAAGCATGGCCCAAACATCGTGTTTTAAAGCTGGTCCACTTATTTCTTTTCTCTGTGTTATAAGTAATCTTTTATAGAGACGTCTACCACTCCTAAGGAGTGCTCAGTAAACCCGAGGAAAATATAGAATTTTTATTCAGGTAGACTAGCTTCTTGTGGGGGAGGGGCACTGGGAATTCAATTTGTATTTTAAATTAATTAGTTGGAACAATAACAACAACAACACATAGGATCTTTCTTTATATAAGTATTTGGTCTCAGTGACTCTGTGAAGGCACATGTGAAGTGGGAGGAACACTTCTGCATCCTTTCCTCTCTGCCCACGTCCTCTCTGTCCGTGTCCTCTCTGTTCACATCCGCTCTGTTCATGCCCTCTCTGTCCATGTCCTATCACTCTTACTTTATTCTCTAGAGACAGAAAATCCCACAGAACTTGATTTTTTTTTTCTCCCTCTCTTCTCCTGTACCTAATCTCCCTGGTTAATATGAAATCGCTGACTTTTTTTTTTTTTTAAAGATGATCGATCACTTGGGACAACTTACAGACCCACTGTGGATTTCTTCATCTACTTGGCTTTTAGGTTGTCTTTGGCTTCAGTGTGTACTAAGGAGAGAGCTAGGAATGAACCCTAGAAGGGTGTGTCCCTTCCTCATTGTTGAAAAGTGAGTGAAGACGACACTTGGTGGTTCTGCTCTGAGTACCTGTAAGATGGGAAGGACAAAAGAAAATCCAGACTTAGGAGAAGGAGATGAAAAGATGGAAGGAGGACCAAGAAGATAAAGATGGTAATAGAGACACCGTGCGGGGCAATTTAACAACATCAACAGTTCTCAGAGAGTAAATTATGTTTGCAGCTGTTTAGAAGGAATCAGAAGGTCTGTGTTATTAACACCATTTTTGTGAAAGGTTTTAGTCTATTCTTGGGGCTAAATTCAATAATTGATGGAGCATAAAATTTGCTACCCTTGCTGGGAGTGCCCTCTCGATCGAGTGTTCACTCAGCACACTCGAGGTCCTGGGTTCAAACCAAACCAAACCAAGACTTGCTAAATGGGCTGTGTACTTTGGACTGACAGTGGGACCTCATGTCTTACTCCTTGTTTTCTGTAGGGGAAGAATTAGGGGGTGCCAGTATTGTAAACTCTCATCCTGTATCCTTATACCCTTGGATTAAGGCACCATACATAAGGAGTACTCAGCATATGTCTGCTGAATGGATTCACTTGATCCCTTTTCAGTCTTTTCAAATGTGTTTTGGTTATCTAAGCCTACAGTAATAGAAAATGTATACAATGTATGTGCACAAGGAAATACAAGTTGGAAACTCCATCCCTGCTGAGAAATACATAAGCATTCTTTTGTAGGAACAGGAAATAGGAAAATCCATTAATAATAGACTAAGTGTTCCGTGCTGAGGTCATCCAAATCCTTTCCTGATTGATGTGTGTCAGTCGTGAGCAAGACACACATCTGGTTAGGGACAAGTCTGTGGTCCAGGTTTAAAAATTCCTCTTATTAGGTGCATGGCCCTCTCCTGCACGCAAATCTGAGCCTAACTGAGGACAAATAGCAGGACCCAGTGCTGTGTGCAAAGATCCCCACACAGTTGCCATTAGATCCCGGTTTGAAATCGCTTCCTGAGATGTAGATGGAGCCTATTAGTCACACATCTCAGAAAATAAATGAGACAGTTCAGTCAACCCACACAAGCCCCTTTTGCACGTAGAAAGTCGGACATGCAGCAATCTTCTCAGAAGACCAGAGAGATGGAGCACTATTAGCAACATTTTTATAGCAGCACCATAAAAACTATTGAACTCTCTCTGGGAGGGTCTCCAGTCCTCTGAGAGGTGACAGGACAGCTGGTTCTGTGGCCCATTTTTGTCTTCAGTGTTTGAGATGGACACTCACCATCTTAATTATTTCTGTGTGAGCTAAGGGCAGAGGACAAAGCTAATGATGTCATCAGAGTGGGCACACAGAGACTATTTCCTGTTCAGATCAGTCAGTGGATCAGTCCTAGGGTGATGAGAACTGTGCCAGCTTCCCACCCAGGGTGACAGTTTAAAAACAGTGGACTGAAAAATGTCGTAAATTTGAAAAACAATGAAGCGCCTGGTGTCAAGTTCTGTGATTGATGGCTCAGGCGCCTGGAAAGCCAAATGGGAGCGAGGAAATTCCTACAATTTCAGCATTCCAAATGTCTCTTGCAACGATTCATTCATTAAAAGCCATATAGAAGTAAAGGCATCGCTATGTATAGATACGCACATACATTATTCATACTGTTCTCTATGTTTAAAATGCTTAGGGGCTGAAATGCGCTTGGAAATGTTCAGTCGGGTGAAATCGTTCCTTTGGTGACATGCATTCAGGCCTGGGAGCCCACGCTGACTTCCACAGTCTCCCCCTTTCTCCCCATGTAATTAAAGGTGAAGGGTGGGCAGGGGAGGGACTGTTGGGCTTACTCTGGTGTTCTCCCTCAGGAGAGCCACGTACGGCCTCTGCCCAGCACCGACACGGCGAGAATGTGTTCCCATTCCCTGAAAAGTGGGGCAGTGTGGCTCTCAGGCTGGTGTTGTGGCCCTACAGGACAGTCTGGGGTTTGAAAGTGTCTACGCTGGTTATTGCCTCTTGATAGCTTCAAACTTTATATCTTAAAATGACAGCCTCTCTCTCCCCGGCTACAAGCTGGTCATGGTGATGCCTATTTTCATAGAATCCCAGCACGTTGGGAGATGGAGGTAGTAGGAGCAGGAATTCATGTCAGCATTGGCTAAATATTGAATTCAAGGCTGGCTCGGGCTACCTGAGACCCTGTCAGGTCAGTCAGTCTTCTGGTCTTCACCAGATTACATCATGCAGAACTGTAGTCAGCTGGCCAGTAAGTAAATGGGTGGCTGTTTCGTTAGAGCGACCTTGGCGTGAATTGTTCGTGTGCTTTTCCTGTTCTTCCAGCAGACTCGCTCAAGCTCGTTCTCATGTTAGTGGTGGATCACGTGATCATGTGCAGTTTTGTTATAAGCCTCAGCTTGATTCAGATGTGCCCATTTCTGTTGGCCAATGTAAACCACACAGTCAAGTCCAGACACAACTCGGAAAGGTATCGGTAAACTGTACGGTAGCAGAAGGGATTGAGGTATCACTAAACTATAAGGATACAGAAGGGACTATTAACAGCTGAAGGCTCAGAGATGACCCTGAATGGTAGTGACATTATTGTTCCAGTCAGTGATGTTTTCTTCAGAGTTTGGATTTATTCATTTACTGATTCATTTATTAGGGAAAAGCTATGATTGGGTATTGTCCCAGGGATAAGCGTTTACCTACCTGGACAGTTTTCTTTGCCCTTACATCTTCTGTTCTCATCCCTTATCTCCAATATTATGAGGTTTTTTTTTTTTTTTTTTTAAATGGAATCAGGAGAGGGACTTTGTCAATATCATACAAACAAAGACCTGTTTTAGGGAAAAGCTCATATTAACTTAAAAAAATACTGCTAGGTCCCAAAGCTTACACAAACAGAGATATTGTTCTCCTGGGTGGAACATGAATATTTAAGGAGAAAAAGCAGGTAGAGGAAGACTCAAAGAGATCAGGGTAGGCAGGGAGGGAAGAAGAGGGGAACTGGGGTGGCTGAGAGAAGGGGGATCAGTGGATAAAGAGAAGCTTTAACTCCAAGGCATCAGCTGCAGCACATCTCTATGCAGAGGAAGAGAGTCTATGGGGTTGGGTCTTAGCTCTGTGCTTTGATGGCCGTGTCTGAGTCAAGGGTGACAAGGTAGCACAGGAAAGATGCTTTGCGTCCTGTGCATGGTTTTGATCGACTTTCCCCCCACTTTCCAGAAGGCTGTTCTAGCGTCTTCTAGGACCCATGAGTTATACTAAGATGTTTGCTTGTGTGGGAATGTTGAGGAGTCAGTCATGTAGTTCATACTACTTTTCCCTCACGGTCTCCCACACTCACCTAACTTTTCTGTCTTCCTTGCAGGGTGGCCACCATCATCTTCCATTTGGCTCCAGGAGAGCCCTGTTGACCTAGATCTCACAGCATTATTTTTAATTAATTTTTTAAAGGTAGCATGATAAGTAATGGGCTTCATTATGGTACATCTCTACTTACTTTGTTCTTATCCACCCATGTCCCCTTTGGGCCCCCCTGCTTCTCTCCTTCCTTCCCTTTTAAAGTTCTCTCTCCTGTTCTCGTGTCTTATGCACCTGTGTTCTCTCCTTCCTCTGTTAAGACCTTCTTTTCCCTTTATGCTCACCCTTCTAGTTTTATCAAACACACACACACACACACACACACACACACACACACACACACACACACACCACACACACACCCCACACACGCGTGCACGAAACACACACACATGCACTCCATATGTGAGAAAGAACATAGAATATTTTCCTGTTTGAGTCTTGCTTATTTTGCTTAACACAACACTCTCCATCCAGTGTATCCCTTTCTTTTACTACAAAAGCAGCAACTTCATCTTTTTAAAAAGGCTGAATATGACTGCAGCCAGGCAAACAGGTAAGCTAACTGCAGATCCTTCCATCCTCTTCTCCAAATCCAGTCCCACAGTCTCACCTCAAGCTCTGTAGTAGACTACCTACTTCAGCCTCCCTTCCTCCCCATGCCCCATCTCCAGCCTCCCATCCTCCCCATGCCTCATCTCCAGCCTCCCCTCCTCCCCATGACACATCTCCAGCCTCCCTTCCTCCCCATGCCTCATCTCTAGCCTCCCTTCCTCCCCATGCCCCATCTCCAGCCTCCCCTCCTCCCCATGCCTCATCTCCAGCCTCCCTTCCTCCCCATGCCCCATCTCCAGCCTCCCCTCCTCCCCATGCCCCATCTCCAGCCTCCCCTCCTCCCCATGCCCCATCTCCAGCCTCCCTTCCTCCTCATGCCCCATCTCCAGCCTCCCCTCCTCCCCATGACCCATTTCCAGCCTCCCCTCCTCCCCATGCCCCATCTCCAGCCTCCCCTCCTCCCCATGCCCCATCTCCAGCCTCCCCTCCTCCCCATGCCTCATCTCTAGCCTCCCTTCCTCCCTATGCCCCATCTCCAGCCTCCCCTCCTCCCCATGCCCCATCTCCAGCCTCCCCTCCTCCCATGCCCCATCTCCAGCCTCCCCTTCCTCCCCATGCCCCATCTCCAGCCTCCCCTCCTCCCCATGCCCCATCTCCAGCCTCCCCTCCTCCCCATGCCCCATCTCCAGCCTCCCCTCCTCCCCATGCCCCATCTCCAGCCTCCCCTCCTCCCCATGCCCCATCTCCAGCCTCCCCTCCTCCCCATGCCCCATCTCCAGCCTCCCCTCCTCCCCATGCCCCATCTCCAGCCTCCCCTCCTCCCCATGCCCCATCTCCAGCCTCCCCTCCTCCCCATGCCCCATCTCCAGCCTCCCCTCCTCCCCATGCCCCATCTCCAGCCTCCCCTCCTCCCCATGCCCCATCTCCAGCCTCCCCTCCTCCCCATGCCATGTCTCCAGCCTCCCCTCCTCCCCATGCCCCATCTCCAGCCTCCCCTCCTCCAAATGCCCCATCTCCAGCCTCCCTTCCTCCCCATGCCCCATCTCCAGCCTCCCCTCCTCCCCATGCCCCATCTCCAGCCTCCCCTCCTCCCCATGCCCCATCTCCAGCCTCCCCTCCTCCCCATGCCCCATCTCCAGCCTCCCATCCTCCACATGTCATATCTCCAGCCTCCCCTCCTCCCCATGCCATGTCTCCAGCCTCCCCTCCTCCCCATGCCCCATCTCCAGCCTCCCCTCCTCCAAATGCCCCATCTCCAGCCTCCCTTCCTCCCCATGCCCCATCTCCAGCCTCCCCTCCTCCCCATGCCCCATCTCCAGCCTCCCCTCCTCCCCATGCCCCATCTCCAGCCTCCCCTCCTCCCCATGCCCCATCTCCAGCCTCCCCTCCTCCCCATGCCCCATCTCCAGCCTCCCCTCCTCCCCATGCCCCATCTCCAGCCTCCCCTCCTCCCCATGCCCCATCTCCAGCCTCCCCTCCTCCCCATGCCCCATCTCCAGCCTCCCCTCCTCCCCATGCCCCATCTCCAGCCTCCCCTCCTCCCCATGTCATATCTCCAGCCTCCCCTCCTCCCCATGCCATGTCTCCAGCCTCCCCTCCTCCCCATGCCCCATCTCCAGCCTCCCCTCCTCCCCATGCCCCATCTCCAGCCTCCCCTCCTCCCCATGCCCCATCTCCAGCCTCCCCTCCTCCCCATGCCCCATCTCCAGCCTCCCCTCCTCCCCATGCCCCATCTCCAGCCTCCCCTCCTCCCCATGCCCCATCTCCAGCCTCCCCTCCTCCCCATGCCCCATCTCCAGCCTCCCCTCCTCCCCATGCCCCATCTCCAGCCTCCCCTCCTCCCCATGCCTCATCTCTAGCCTTCCTTCCTCCCTATGCCCCATCTCCAGCCTCCCCTCCTCCCCATGCCCCATCTCCAGCCTCCCCTCCTCCCCATGCCTCATCTCCAGCCTCCCCTCCTCCCCATGCCCCATCTCCAGCCTCCCCTCCTCCCCATGCCCCATCTCCAGCCTCCCATCCTCCACATGTCATATCTCCAGCCTCTCCTCCTCCCCATGCCCCATCTCCAGCCTCCCCTCCTCCCCATGCCCCATCTCCAGCCTCCCCTCCTCCTCATGCCCCATCTCCAGCCTCCCCTCCTCCCCATGCCCCATCTCCAGCCTCCCTTCCTCCCCATGCCCCATCTCCAGCCTCCCCTCCTCCGCATGACCCATCTCCAGCCTCCCCTCCTCCCCATGCCTCATCTCCAGCCTCCCTTCCTCCCCATGCCCCATCTCCAGCCTCCCCTCCTCCCCATGCCCCATCTCCAGCCTCCCCTCCTCCCCATGCCCCATCTCCAGCCTCCCTTCCTCCTCATGCCCCATCTCCAGCCTCCCCTCCTCCCCATGACCCATTTCCAGCCTCCCCTCCTCCCCATGCCCCATCTCCAGCCTCCCCTCCTCCCCATGCCCCATCTCCAGCCTCCCCTCCTCCCCATGCCTCATCTCTAGCCTCCCTTCCTCCCTATGCCCCATCTCCAGCCTCCCCTCCTCCCCATGCCTCATCTCCAGCAGACCCTCTTCAACCTTCCTTCTCCATACTCATCACTGAATCCCATCCCCAATTCCAGCAGGCATTCCCTGGGAACCCACAGGCCACTCAAGCTAGGGAAACAGGCAGCCTAACTGTGGCTCTTCACCACTCCACCTCTCCTCTAAATCCATCACTGCTGTCTAAGCCCCAATTATGTGGCAGAATACCCGGCATAGCTGCTTCTTCCTCCGTCCCCATCTCAATCTTCACTCTCCTTCCTCTTCTTCAACTCCAGTCCCTCAGTCTCATTCTCAGCTCTATAGCAGACTACCTGTTGTGGCCTCTCTTCATTCTCTGCCCCCCATTCCCAGGGACCAAGATTCTGGGAGAACACTTGCTTTCCTGCCTTTTGTGGACACCGTTAGCACACCCCTCCCCAGCCAGCCATCCTCCTGGTTGTCTTTTCATACCTAGAAACATCTTTTCCTTGGAATCTAGTAGCCACACCTACCAGAATGACAGACGAATTCCCTACCAGGCAGTGCACAGCCACAATATCCATATAAAAACCAGAAAGAGCAGTGGAAACCAAGGACAGGACACACCCACAAGGACAGGGAGAGACATGAGCACCTGGAATTACAATTGTCCCAAACTCAGATACCCAGATGCCAGGGTCAAAACAACCAATAACAGCCAGGACAACATGTCCCCAATAGAGCCCTGGCACCCTACCACAGCAGGCCCTGAGTATTCCAGCATTCCTGAAGCACAAAATAAGACCTCAAAATGGCCTTTATGACAATAATAGAGGTTCTTTGTGGGACCGTGAAAGGCAGCCAGTTTTGGTTGAGCAAGTCTTGTTCTGGAGACTCAGAAGGAAACTCTACCAGGGATGGAACAGTGAGCAAGGTTCTCCGAGACAGGTGCCTGATACCACAGGGCCCCCAACTCCATAATTTTGTGACTATCAGTCATATAGACAAAGCCCCAAGCTCCTGGCATTCTGGCTAGACTCCACCCCCACAGTTACCTGACAATAGCCAGGTATGCTCCTCCCCACAGTTACCTGGCAACAACAAGGTAGCCCAGCCCACTATAAAAGGGGCTGCTTGGCCCCTCCTCTCTCTCTTTAAACTCTCACCTTTCTTACTCTCATCTCTAGCTCTCCTCTCTCTCCCTTTCCCCCTCTCTCCACGTGGCCATGGCTGACCCCTCTCTTTCCTTTATTTTCTCTCTTTCTCTCTGCCTTTCTACAATAAAGCTCTAAAACCATAGACCGTCTCTGCTCATCAAGGCCCACTGTGCTTGAATGATGGCATAGGCTTTCCTCTAAAGAGCAGCATCTAACCTCCCACTGGAAGGCCTTCCTGCCCTCTAGCCATGGACAGGACCAAAGACTCTCACACATGTAGGAACCACCCAGTGCCACCCACCTGGCTCTCTCCTCCCTTTGGCCCCGAGGCTGTCCTTCTCAGCTTTTACGAGGTGTCCAGTTGTGTCTGGGATGCCTTAGACTGAGAACCTGTTATCTCTGGCCTCTGTGAGGCCCAGAGACCTCAGACTGCCCCTTGTCCACCTCCCCCTCCGAGGGCTGGGGTCTGTGGCTTCTCACAGCCAGACACCCACCGGGGCTTCGTGGAAAGTGTTTTGCAGTCCTCCGTTTGCCTGCCCAGAGCACAGGAACTCTGACGGGAGGCGGGTTTTCTCCCAAACCCTTTATTCTCCCACACCTGTTGCCTGACTGGTCTTAAAAGAGAAAGTGAGTAAATCTACCAAAGAAATCTATGAAAACAAAAACAGTGGGAGGAAATGAATGAAACAGTTCAGGATCTGAATGTGGAATACAACTAATAAAAAAAAACCCAAACTGAGGGAAATCTTGAAACGAGAAATTAAGCAACTGGTAAAGAAACCTCAGCAGCAACAGGAAAGATGGAAGAGAGAATGTTAGACACTGAAGACACAGTAGAAAAAATGGGTACCTTGGTTAGAGAAAGTGTTAACTCTAAGAGACCCCTGATGTAAAACATCCAGGAAATATGGGATGCAAAGACTAAATCTAAGGATAATAGGAATAGAGGAGGGGGGGGGGAAACCCAGGTCAAAGTCATAGGAAATATTTTCAACAAAATCATAGAAGAAAAATTTCCTAACCTAAAGAAGGAGATGCCTAGAAAGGTAGCATTTAGAATACCAAAGAGATTGAACCAGAAAGAAAAGCCCCCTTAGCACATAATTATCAAAACACTGACTGCACATACAAAGAAAAGATATTAAAAGCCTTAAGGGAAAAAGGCCAAGTAACATATAAAGGCAGACCTATCAGACTTCTCCATGGAGACTCTAAACACAAAAGAGGCCTAGACAAATGTGCTACAGAATTAAAGAGACAACAGATGCCAGCCTACACTATTATACCTAGCAAAACTTTCAATCACAATAGATGAAGAAAACAAGACATTTTATGATAAAGCCAAATGTAAGCAATATTTATATAATAGATAGAGCCCTACAGAAGTCACTTGGAAGGTTAATTCCAGTCTAAAGAGGTTACCCCCACCAAAGGTGAAAAAAAAACAAACAAACTGGGAAATAAATAATCCCAGACCAGCAAATAAAAAGGGGAACACACACACACACACACACACACACACACACACACACACACACACACACCACCCCCACCCCCATCACCACCACCAAAATCACAAGAATCAAAAACCATTTCTCATTGATATCTCTCAACATCAATGGTCTCAATTACCCAATAAAAAGATACAGTCTAACAGAAAGGATGTAAAAACAGGATTCATTCTGCTGCATCCAAAAACCATACTTCAACATCAAGGGTAGCCATTACCTAAGGATAAAGGGTTGCAAGAAGGTATTCTACGCAGATAGTCCTAACAAGCAATCTGGTGTTGCCATTTTGCTGTCTGACAAAATCCACATCAACCCAAAACTAACCAGAAGAGACAGGGCAGGGTATTTCAGACGCATCAAAGGAAAGATCCACCAACATGGCGTTTTGATTCTTAACACCTATGCCCCAAACACAAGAGTACCCAAGTTCATAAAGCAGATACTATGTTAGCTTAAATCATGCATTGACTTTCACACAGTGACAGTGGGAGACTTCAATACCCTACTCTTGCCAATAGACAGGGCAACCAGAAAAAAAAAAAAAACTAAGTAGAGAAATGCTGGAGCTAACTGATGTTATAAACCAGATGAACCCAACAGATATCTACAAAACATTCCACCCAAACACAAAAGAATATACCTTCTTCTCAGCACCTCATGGAATTGTCTCCAAAACTGATCACATATTCAGACACAAAGCAAGTCTCAGCAGATACAAGAAAGTTGAAATAACTCCCTGCACCCTATCAGACCACCATGGATTAAAGCTGGATATCAATAATAGAAACAACAGAAAGTGTAGACACTGAACAACTCTCTACTCAATGAAAAAAAGTGTCAAGGCAGAAATTAAAAAAAGAAAGACTTCCTAGGATTGAATAAAAATGAATATACAGCATGCCCAAATTTAGGGGTCACGATGAAGGCCGTTCTAAGAGACTGGTTCATAGCTCTAAAATGAAAGAATTGGAGAGCTCTCACACTAGTAACTTAAAAGCACACCTGAATAGTCTAGAACAAAAAGAAATAACACTCAAAAGGAGTAGCAAGCAAGAAATAATCAAACTCAGGCATAAAAGCAATAAAATAGAAACAGAGACAAAAGAACAACAACAAAACGATACAAAGAATCACTGAAACAAAGAGGTGGCTCTTTGGGAAAATCAGTAAGATTGACAAACCTTTAGCCAAATTGACAGGCAGAGAGAGAAGATACAAAGCAAGATATTAGGAATGAATGGGGGCATAACAACAGACAGGAAGAAAATCTAGAGAACTATAAGGGCATACTTTCAAAACCTGTACTCTACCGAATTGAAAAATCTAGAAGAAATGGATCTTATCACTTGCCAGTTAAATCAAGATCAGAGAAGCGCTTTGAAGAGACCTTCGATTCCTAGTGAAATACAAAAAGCCCCACCCCCAAATCCAACCAGCCTTTTGAAGAAGAGCTAATGCCAACACTTCTCAAATTATCCCACAAAGTAGAAGCAGAAGAACGTTGCCCAGTTCGTTTTAAGAAGCCACAGTACTTCTTTCCTCTTTTTCCTCTCTCCTCCACCTCCTTGCTTGATCGTCCCAATCCAGTCCATCTGTAACGTAATGCTATGAATCTGCCTCTTAGACAGCCTTCATTATGTTTTCATTAAACTTTAGAAAGTCTTTAATTTCTTTTAAAAATTCCGTCTTGACTCATTTTTAAATTTTTATTGGTTCTTTGCGAATTTCACATCATGCTCCCTGATCCTACTCATCTCCCCACCTAGTACCTGCTCACCTCCCCTAGGATCCGCCCACCTCTCCTAGGACCCGCCCACCTCCCCTAGGACCCGCCTTCCACCCTTGCAACCTCCCTTCCTCCAACAGAGAGAACAAAATCTCATCATGGAAGCTGCAGTATATCACAGTGTGTCCCACCCACAACGTACCCTTTTGTCCTCACATCTTTGCAAATGTTGATTGTAACAAGTCATTGGTCTGCTATAGGCCTCTCTCTGGCTTCTGCTACACTATCAATACTGGAACCTCACTGGGACTCCTCTCAGATATCCTGTTGTTGTCCTGTGTCATGGAGATCCTAGGTGTTGGATCTGTGGGACTGCCCCTTCATGCACTCCAGCAGTTCATCCATGGGGCAGATGTTGGGGTAGATCAACTCAAAGCCCTGGATCCAGGCCTGAGAGGTATCTGAGCTTTGACCTGTTTTTCGTTCATGCTGGAGAAGATGCAGAGTAAGGGAGAGGAAGTCTGCTTTCCTGGGGCCTCTGAAGAGCATGTCAATACTGCCTTCATTCCTGACTCTTGTTCCTTTTCCACACCCCGATTCTCACTCTGCTTTTCTGTGTTTCCTGTTACCACAGCCAAATTCCCTCCATTTTTTTTTTAAATTTACATGTGAACATTTGCCCAACATCCAGTCCCGGGGACTCTTCCCTCATCTCTCCTCTTCAGCTGTAAGGTAGCCATAATCATCTATTGCTTATATTGAGACTCTATTGTCTAAGCAGGAGAAAAAAAAAAAAAACAAAACTCTGCCAAGACCACAGGAGTAAGCCAAGATGGCTGCCTCTCCGGTCTCCCTTAGGCCCACATTTCCAGTCCCTGTGGGTTCTAGTTGCTTTGAATGGTTTAGGTGTCATGTGCCCTAAACCAGAAGATTTGTCATGATTCCCTGCCAAAAGCCTGATTTGACATCACAGGGTTAACTGGGGCAGGAAGTGAACAGGGGATATAGCATTGACCACTGGGATCATGGCACTGGTGATTGGGGTGATAGCAGCTAAAGGGGCCCCTTTGACAGCAGCAGGTGATTTATAGGTTCTGTACTACTGAAGCAACAAAACTTAACCATCTGGGGCTGAATGCCCAGTGAGAGACTCTGAACTCTTTTAACTCTAAAGTGTGCATACATCTAGCCAGACACACATATACACATTTGGTGGATGGAGCCCAGCCCCAAAAGCCACATACACATTTAATGGATGGGACAGAGCTCCAACAGCCATACTTTTTTTGTTCTCTCTGGCAACTTGTTCCTTCTTAGACGGAAGTTCTTTATAAAATTACCTCACAGATAAAACATTACACAATAGGGAGTTACAGGAAGATGTCCATAGTAAGTTCAAAGCGGTGTTTCATTCTATAAGCTCATTATAAGTTCAAAGCAACAGTTTCACATGGCCTTGCTTTATCATAGTGCACACCTGTGGCCTCGTCCTTGGACCTGACCTAGAACGAATTTTTTTTTTCTTGACTGCAATCTGTCTCAAGCCTATTCTTTTTTCTTAGTGTAATTTATGAAAGCTCATTGTATAGTAAGCCTTTACTTACTATCCTATGAGGAGGGACCACATTCTATTCTTGACTCTAACTTCATAACATCTGTCTGGCAAAACAACTAAAGCCATCTCCTTAACCTGTCTTCCTAAAATTGTTTGAATCAAACCAGGAATTCTATAAAGTTATTAATTCATCTAAACACCTATTAATTCATGAAAGTTCATCTTCATGTTGATCTGCAGGAAATCTGCCCACTAGAGTGGGTTAATGCCCAGGAATCACTAGGCTATGTAATAGTGACAGCAAAGGCGTATCAGCAGCAAGAAACAATCCCATGATGAAGTCTCTGGGGTTGTGCCTCTCTGGAGTACAGCCATGCAAAAGGTCGGATACCTTCAGGAAACTCTCTTGCTTGCCATCACCTTTACTAGATGGCTTCTGTCAGGTCTCCTTTGTTCCCTAGTAAACTTTGTTTGTGTATTTGTGTATATGTGTGTATGTGTGTGTGAATGTGTGCTTGTGTATATGTATGCATGTACATGAGTATGCCTGTGTGTATGATTGTGTACATGTGTGTGTATGTGTGTGTGTATGTGTGCGTACATGCACATGCATGTGCTCATGTGTGTGATGTGAATTCTGTGCTTTGGATGGGTTTGCAGCCTTGCTATGACAGACTTGGAAATCCTGGCTCACCTCACCTGTAGAAATAGTTCCTGGGTCTATTGAGTTGGCTTCTTTTCAATTTTTATCGCTAATGTTTTAGTTTTGCCTTTGCTATCTCGAGCTGGGACTGCTCTCATAGCTTGGTTCCAATCAGCCTTTGCAATTGTGCCTTCTGCTTCTCTCAGGGATCTGCAGTCTCTAACACCTCTCCCAGCTCCTGTCCTGTGTGTACTGGTTCGGCTGCTAAGAACTTGATTACGATGTTTCTAGCTGTGAATGCCTTCGAATTTATTTTACTTGTAGTTTACTAACCTTTTAAACTTGATGGATGATTTATTTTCATCAATCCTTGGAAGTTTGGGGATATGATTTCTCTGAATATTCTTTCTTCATCTTAGGATACTATTTCCTTCAATTTTTAAAAAAAATCTCTTTCCTGAGGATTCTTTTATGTATGTTACCATGTTTGATGAGTTCCTTTAGTCTCTGAGACTTCACCAATCTTTCTATTTCTCTTCTCCAGACTAGATAATTCCAACTGAGTTATCTTCACATTTCCGGCTTCTTTGTTCTTCCAACTTGAGTCTGCTATGAATCTTTTGCCTCAACACAGAAAGTCTCATTTTGTTCTTTTTAGTATGTCTTTGAGGCAGGGTCTCAATTTGTGGCTCCAGCTGTTCTGGAACTCTCTAAGTAGACCAGGCTGGCCTTGAATTGACAGAGATCCACTTGTCTCTGCACTGGGATTCATGCCTTGCCCATTTTGTACTTTTCATAGTTTCTTTACTATGTTCTCTACTTGGTGAAATGTTTTTGGTTTGACTCTTTAGACCTAGGTTTCTTTAGTTCTTTGAGTAACTTTATGATAGGTAATTAAAACCCTTTGTAAGTTCCATCCAAGGGACTTTATCATCCTAAGGGGTAATTTGTATTGCTTCCTTTCTGCCTATTCCTACCTGTTTATTTACACATCTTGTGACATCTTGTCAAAGGTAGACATTAAAATTAACTCAGTTTGGCATTTCTGAAGATCAAGTCCTGCTCCCATCTTTCTGATTTGTTACTATTGTTCTATTTGTGACTTTCCAGAGTGAATTCTGTCATGGTTTTTTTTTTTTTTTTTTTTTTTTTTTTGCACTGCTATTGAAGTCTCCATTCAGCTAGCACAGTGGACAGCTCATTTGGACAGAAACCTCAGTGTTGTGCACTAGCGGTTCAGCGTCTGTTGAGGGTTCTGTGTGTGTTGGGAGATGCCTTCAGTGCTGTGAGGTATAGTTTACAGCATCCCATTACCCTTTACTTTCCCAGAGCAGTATGGCCAATAGCAGGTGAGAAATATGCGCAGCTCTTCACACAGCCTCCTAAACACCCAGGAGTCATTCTGAACTTTTTAAAGTACCCTATGGGCATCCCCAGCATTTCATTTTTAAGCTTTTGGTCAGCTTCCCGTTTGTCCCAACTGTTATTGCCACCTCTGACAGCTGTGATGTTAAACCGTCCCCGTAGATTGTTGAAGGAGCTCGGGGTAAGGCCGAGTTAAGGACGGGACTCACAGCTTTCAGAGATTTTCAGGGAGTCTGCAATGCTGCCCAAGAGTGAGGTGGGGCTTCGGGCAACCATAAACATATTTTGTCCCCTCTGGTGATTCCAAAAAGCCTGTTTTTCATGGCCAGTGTTTTGGCAAGGAAGAGAGTAAGCCAGGATCAAATGCTACACACAAAGCTCTGTGTCCTGAAGGGGAAAAAAAATGTGCTCCTTACCAGACATTGACATAAAAGTTGATGTTTGACCTAAAAACAAAAGCAAAAACAACCTAGTCTTCCCATGACTTTTATAGGGATGGGTAGGTTTTGGAGGCCCCGATGCCTTCTTTGGAAGGCAGGACTCTGCCTAGAATACTTGATGTGCACTTTTCCTGTTCACTAATCACGCCGTTCCTAACTCTTCTTTGACCACACTGGCTTCTCTCTACAACACCTAGGCCAGTGTTCTGCAAACATCCACAGAGCTCTGTGTCCAGGCCTAGAGAGGACCCAGGCTGTGCATTTTAAGTATGTTCTAGGGAACTAAGGACTTAGTGGCTCATGGACCAAACTTTAACCCCTTCTCCAATAGAAGTGATGCTCAACATATTACTACCTGCCAATTCATATTGCATGTGAACTTGCTGTAATAATTATTGCTACTATTTTTGTTTATATAAATTGTCTTTTCCCACCCCAGAATGAAAAGTGGTTGTACCAGAATAAACTCTCTCTGAATTCCCAAAGTCTTCAATATTACAGTCAGCCCTCTGCATGTTTACAAATGGAAACATGTGGTGTGTGTGTGTGTGTGTGTGTGTGTGTGTGTGTGTGTGCGTGTGCGTGCATATTGTTTTCATAGGCAAATAAACTCTTAATCCCAAGCTTCTGGAATTTGCAAATTCATTAGTAAATTGAAACTTTCTTTTGCTTGTCCTCTTCATTAAGAAGGTGGTTAATTTTGTAGAGATTTATACTTAGAAAAAAAAAAAGACCATCTCAACAGTTTCAGAAATTATTTTCTTGAAAAGTGCTAACTGATAAAACTCCAGCAAAATGCCAAAATGAAGACACTTCTATTTCAGATACCCCGAAGAGAAGGTAGGGAACATGGTGCTAATTTTTTACCCAGTGAAGAACAAGGTGTTAATTTAATTTTATTCACTGGAGATGATGGACTTAGGTGGGAATTCTAGCAGCCTTGCTGCCACTGATCTGACGGTCACAGACTCCCTCTGTTCTATGGCCACCTGCCTCCCTTTTGTACAACAGGCAAATCTGGCTCACACAGAGGCACTGATGTGAACTCTGATCTCAGATAGTGTGGGGGCGGTTTTCCTACTGGTGAGAGAATATTTTTCTGGTCCAGAGAAACTGTCAGATGTTAAAGTACTCCTGTGGGGGAGGGTAGCATGGTAGGATACTAGGCTGCATGGGCACTGGTCTAGTTCATTGGTAGAAGGAAATAGATGGCTGAATTGTGTGCTTGGCTCCAGGAGAATTCAGTTAACTGAATTCCCCATGAGAGGAGCTTGTTAGAATAGGTGAGTTGATAGGTTTTCTCTCACTGTTTGTCCCCGAGGTTTGGTCTTTTGCTGTGTATTGTAATGTTAAGTGAGGGTACCCAAGGTCTGGTTGCCCCAGTGCTGAGAGAGTCTGCAAGTAGACCCAAGTGATACTATGTGACCCTGCCCACAAATTATTTCTGATTGGTAAATAAAGATGCTGACAGCTAATAGCTGGACAGAAGATACATAGGTGGGTTTTAGGAGTTCCAAGATGGTGGTTGGAAGAGAACCACAAGGAAAAGAAGGTGAAGGAGGAGAGAGAAGCCACCCGTGGGTTAGGTTAGTCATGAAAACATGGCCGCTAGGGCTGGCCATTTGGAGTTAAGAGCAGGGTTATAGATAGTGAATAGATTCTAATAGCATAGAGGGTGGATATTGGCCCAGCTCTTGTGCTGTTTAAAGCCTATTTTAAATATAAGGTTCTGTGTGTCTTTTACCTAGGAACCCCCCTAGATTGGGATTAAAAACTTCTACAGCGTACTGTGTTGGTAGACACTCCTATTGGCTTATTTAAGAAGACTAGGGTGAAAAACCATATTTCTAATGTCACACATACTAGTTAGAAATCATTAGCCTTGACTTTGACATTCAGGAAATAGAGGACAACACTACACAGTGGTTGACAATAATGAATAGCTCTATTTTAAAGACAGAAATCTCTATTTTACTCTAACAGATAATTAATCAAGTACATTCTCTTAAACTACAGTCTGAACACTCATAATAAATACATATATCAAGCAAAACGTCACCTCCATGAAGGCGGTGCAAGTTCTCTCCTGTTTTAGGTGTTGGGGACAAACCCAAGGCTTTGGCTTGTGAGGTAAGCATTGCACTACTGCTCTAAATCCCTAACCCCCACCACCCTTGTTCTCCCTTCTCCTACTGCGCTCTCTCTCTCTCTCTCTCTCTCTCTCTCTCTCTCTCCCTCTCCCTCTATCCTGTCACTCTCTCTGTCTTTCCCTTTCTTCTGATTGAGCACTTGAGAGAAAACACGTGACATTGGTTTACCCCGTACGGGTTAGTTTTTGTCAATTTCAGACAAACTAGAGTCGCTGGGAAGAGAAAGCCTCAGTTGAAGAACTGCCACCATCAGAATGGCCTGTGGGCATATCTGTGGGGTAATTAAAAGAAATATTTGTTTTATTGAAAAAATTCTCATACAATATATTCTGATCATGACTCCTCCTTCCCGTCTTCTCCCATATTCCACCCACCTCCCTATCCACCCATGCCCACACCCTTTCTTTCTTTCTTTCTTTCTTTCTTTCTTTCTTTCTTTCTTTCTTTCTTTCTTTCTTTCTTTCCTTTCTTTCTTTCTTTCTTTCTTTCTTTCTTTCTTTCTTTCTTTCTTTCTTTCTTTCTTTCCCTCTTTAAAATACAAACAAGAAAACAGACAAAAACCTAATAAACTAGATATTCAAAAACAGAAAAAGAAACACACACACACACACACACACACACACACACACACGGAGACACAAAACTCATAAAAGTAGAAAATTAGAAACCATAATACACAACCGGAAGATCAATAAGACTGTAAATGCCCAAACAAAACGTTATGAGACAAGAGCAATACACAGTTTCAGAGCTTTAGTCCATTCTTGTCATGGCAGGGAGCATGGTAGAACACTGGCAGAGATGTTGCTGCAGAAGTAGCTGCAAGTTCGAAATATGGATCTGCAGGCAGCCAGGAATAGAGAAACACTGTGACTGGCTTGGGCTTTTGAGACCTAGTGACACTCTTCCCCTAACAAGGTCACACCTCCTAATCCTCCTTTTGCTCTCTCTTGACTGAACATTCAAATCTATGAGCCCATCTGTCAATGTTTCCCTACATTACAACCCCAGACACAATGGAGCTGGGTGGACATGGATGGGAACCACCAGAAGCTGGAGCTAAAACAAGCTTTCTCTTTTCTCCTTTAAGTTGAATTTCTTAGGTATTTTCTCCCATACGGATGAAAAGCAGACTAATACAAAGCAAACTTGCTCATCTTGGTGGTTTGCATGGGAAGATAAGAGGTAGAGAGTTGGCTCAGTGGGCAAAGGTGCTTGCCATCAAGACTGATGTTACGGATTCAGTTCTTAAGACTAAAGGAAGGAGAGAGTGGTCCTCAGACTCCCACATGCTCCCCATGGTCTGTGTGGGTCCTACTAAAGATAAGCAAATACATGTATCTAAGTAATGAGATAGTTCTGAATACATGTAATTAATGAGGTGGGTCTGGTCCCTAATACTCAACCACAGATAGCGTGATGATCTCTGAGGACAGTTGTGAGCACTAGCTTGCTTTATCAACATTGTCACCAAACTAAATACCAAGCTACACAGAGCTCCTAAATGGACCCCCCTCTTCTTTCAGTGTACTAGAACTTACACTTGCTATTGTTATCATTTGACGCTCACAGTTATACTGATATTTCCACGCCTTAATTAAATCAATTTTCGTTTTTAGCAGTTGAATGGATTCTGCTTTGAAATGAGAAGCTATCGCGGGCATTCTGAGAAAAAGAAAATCGCTTTGCTCTCTCTTTTGCAAAAACATCAGTGTTTTGTTTCTGTTTAACGTGAGTGAGTAAAGCAACGAGGACAATAAAACCCATGTACTGTAGGTTTGGAAGAGGCGCCCTGTTGTTAGGGAGTAGATGGTTATCTACTGATTGAATCAAGCCCCAAATCTGTCTGATTTTTTTCTGAGATATTCAACCTATTTCTGAGAAGATAACATGTTACACCACGAGCCGATGGTAGCAGTAGAAAGAAAAAATGCATCAAAGTGGGACAGGAGAACTGATTTCTCTGCCGTGCCACTTAAAACCGTGTTACCTTGGATGTCAATGAACAACTCCATGTCATCTTCATAGTCTGGTGACATGAGGATGGCCATGAAGTCCCAATGCTCTTTTCAGGACAATCAGCTTTAGGACATGTCAACAACTCTTTGGACGCATGGATTAGAGTGCAGATTTAAAGTACACATAGCAAAAAAAAATTTTTTTTTTTTTTTTGACAGAGATACTGACAAAAAAAAAAAAAAGTCCCAGTAATTCCTTAGGTGCAGATAAAAAAAAAGAAGGTCGTTTGAAGCTGTGATGAGGTGCATCAAGTGATAAAAAGATTAATAAGAATTAGCAAGTTAGTGCCACAAATCTAGAATGTCTTAATCCAACTATTCATATCCCTAAGATAATCTAGGCCCTTCCCTCCCCTATCCTTTTTCTCCTTTTAAAAATATTTGTTGGGTTAGGGTTAGGGAATAAAATACCCATGGAAGGAGTTACAGAGACAAAGTTTGGAGCTAAGACGAAAGGATGGACCATTTAGAAACTGCCCCACCTGGGGATCCATCCCATAATTAGCCACCAAACTCAGACACCATTGCACATACCAGCAAGATTTTGCTGAAAGGACCTTGATATAGCTGTTTCTTGTGTGAGGCTATGCCAGTGCCTGGCAAATACAGAAGTGGATGCTCACAGTCATCTATTGGATGGAACACAGGGCCCCCGGTAGGGGAGCTAGAGAAAGTACCCAAGGAGATGAAGGGGTCTGCAACCCTATAGGTGGAACAACAATATGAACTAATCAGTACCCCCAGAGCTTGTGTCTCTAGCTGCATATATAGCAGAAGATGGCCTAGTCGACCATCATTGTGAATACAGGCCCCTTGGACTTGCAAACTTTATATGCCCCAGTATAGGGGAACGCCAGGGCCAAGGAGTCGGAGTGAGTAGGTAGGGGAGCAGGGCAGGGGGGGGGTATAGGGGACTTTTGGGATAGCATTTGGAATGTAAATGAAGAAAATATCTAATAAAAATTAAAACAAAACAAACAAAAATCAAAAAAATATTTATTGAAGTGTACCATACATACAGTAAAGAACAGAGAGCCAACTAGTCTTAGGTATGTAAACAGAAGCATTTAGATGTAAGCACATACTTACATAGCTGTCACCTTTTACAAGAGGCAAAAGAGTCTGTGAAACATTTAGTCACCTTGAAAAAGTTCTTTTTGCTTCTTTACCACCAGTGTCTATTCCATTATTCTCCATCCCTTCTCTATTCCATTATTCTCCATCCCTTTCCAGAGGCCACTGTTCCTCTGGTGTTTCTCATCGCTGATCTCGAGTATTAGACAAATGTAACTGCATAGGTTTTACTGTGGGATAGGCTTTCTTCATGGAACATAGCTATGCTACTGTGTTTATAGGTAATTAAAAGAAAAACAATGTTTAGTGTTTTACTGTATTAATAGATGTCTTAGTTAGGGTTTTACTGCTGTGAATAGACACCATGACCAAGGCATCTCTTATAAAGGACTAAATTTAATTGGGGCTGGCTTACAGCTTCAGAGGTTCACTCCATTATCATCAAGGCAGGAGCATGGCAGCGTCCAGGTTGATGTGGGGCTGGAGGAGCTGAGAGTTCCACTTCTTGTTCTGAAGGCAGCTAGGATTAGGGTCTTAAACCCCATGCCCACAATGACACACCTACTCCAACAAGGCCACACCTCCTAATAGTGCCACTCCCTGGGCCTAGCATGTACAACCCACCACAATATACTTCAGCTTGTTTACCTGTTGATGGAAATTTGTCTATAGATTTCAGCTACTATGTTTAAGAACATTCTCCTACATATCCTCTGATGGCTAAATACATTCATTCCTCTTGGAGGGATGCTTAGAATGAACTTGTCTAGGGAAGTTTAGATATACTATGTGCTACTCTGGGCTTTGTTTTAGGTAGGAAGCTCTTTTGCAATTCTAATTGACCGAGAACATAGTCATTTTGAAAGAATCTCAGAAGCAGCGGATTAGAATGTAGGACCTAAAGTAGAAGGGTACAGGGTGATTTTTGTTTAGACCTAAGCACACAGGACTGGTAGAAGAACATGGTGGCAATGAGGCCAGATGGGCAGCAGGGGTCACACGTGGGGAGATTGTGGACTTGGCCCTCAAAAGCACAGGACAAAGACAGAGTCTGAGGTCATGTTGTAGAGTCTGGGTATGCTGCATGGTTTGTGCCAACCTGACACAAGGTGGAGTTATCTGAAAGGAGGGATCCTCCTCAGTTAAGGCAATGCCTCCATAAGATCTGGTAGAACATTTCTTGATTAGTGATCGGTGTGGGAGGGTCCAGACCATTGTGAGTAGTGCTATTCCTGGCAGATTGAACAAAGCCATGGGGAGCAAGACAGAAAGCAGCACTCCTCCATGCTTCTGCACTGGTTTCTGCCTCCAGGTTCCTGTCCTGCTTGAGTTCCTCTCTTGACTTCATTTGATGAGGAACAGTGATGTGGAAGCATAAGCCAAATAAATCCTCCCCCCGCCCCCCCCAGGTTCTTCGGTCATGGTGTCTCATCATAGCAGTGATAACCCTGACTAGGACAATGGGAGTTCCTGCTGAGGCTGAAGGATTGCTTAGACCTGGCAAGGACAGAGGTGGAGGTAGAGCCCTTGAGATGCATACCAACTGTTCTTAGTTTCCTAAGAAGAGAGGAATGGGGAGTGGAGTTCGAGCTAGAAAATGGAGGTTCCAAGCAAGGAGCTGACTCCACCTAACAATGTCTGCTGCTCCCATTTCATCTCTGTTTTCTGTAGCTCCTCAGCTCTGATACGCAACAGGGCAGGCTCGCAGAGTATTCCCATATGTTGTGTCGTGGGATGAACAGTGTCTCCCAGAAGATTTTGAGACTCTCATTCCCAGAAATAATGTCTTTCAACATTCTCAAGTTAAGATGAGGTCATTGGTGTGGGCTCTAATCTAAGATGACTCTGCCTTTATTATGTGGAGGAGCAGGTGCCCAGAGAGGAAACACACAGAGACCTGAAAACACAAGGAAACCATTATAGGCAAAGGCAAGCAATGCCTGAGGCTATCGATGAGGGGCAAGGTTTGCAACTGAGTCTTTCTCAAAGCTCTGAGGGATCCAAGCCCACCACCTAGAGTTTAGACTTCTTCTCTTAAATGACAGAGATAGGATTCTGTTGTTTAAGCCCGGAACCTGCAGTGCTTTGCTATCATAGCTTCAGGGAATGTCTACAGTTAGCCACAGCTGAGATTTACTGACCTGGATGTGTTAGTTGCTCAATTAGACTCAGAGTCTCCCACTGGCTTAACATAGCTTTCTGGTTTGCTCCAAATGGCTCATAGGTACGCTCTGAATTGGCTCCAGGTTTGCTGAGGAAGAAAACAGCCTTCTCCTGTCTCCCTTCTTTAAGCCATCCACTTAGTGAGGTAACTTGGCAGGGGCATTACTTTCATTGCAAATAACCTCCTCTGTTTATTATGTGCAAAATTTCATTACGGTCTCTCGAAGCTAAGAGCATAGAACAGTTGAGAGTCCCACCCTGGTGTTTAGCACACAGCTTAGCACGGTCATGCCTTATTTCTAGGTAAGTACAAAATCCGGGTGTTAGTGTGCTGGGGACATGGGTCTTGGGGATGCCATTAACGAAAAGCCTAATCAACTCCGTGTTTGAGGAGAAGCTCAGCTTTGTGTGAGGCCTGGGCTAAACTCCAATTCCAGGAAGAAAACTACAAAGTCCACTTGAGCAAACATCCTATGGCAACCCCTCCATCCCCTGCCCTTAGCAACAGCCAGTCAGGCTACAACAGCAGGGTCAAAGTACATATAGAGAATCTAAGACATCCTGCAGAAAATAGATAATTTGGAAATCCTGTTTATCAGATGGGTTTGACCCCACATTTGGTTCCTGTAGATTACACCAGAAATGCAGTTTTTAAAATATTCACTTGCTGATCCCTATGGAAGTTCCCCAAGCTTGCTGTAACCACAATAAGTACCCTGCACCTCTAGACTTGAGGCTCTCACTTCTGACGTGCTGTGATGGTGACAGTGAGAGAGACCTTGCTTGTGAGCTCGTCATAAAGACCCTTATGTGTTTGAATCAGAACTGGTTCCTCAGTGGTCTTTGGGGATCCCTGCAACTTTGGCATAACATTAATTTTTGATATGGGTTCGGGATGGACACCAGACTGACTTTCAGTACCTGGGCTCAAATTACCCTTCTCTTCAGCTGTCCACATAGCTAGAACTCACCATACCCTAAAACATGTCTATCTTTGGAACCACCACCTCCCAACCTTTTATATTTACTATAAGCTTTGGCACTATAGCTGGGCAGATTCTCAGCTATTCTAACCCCACAATGCTGGCCTGATGTATGTCATGTCATGTGGCCTGTTACCTCTCCGCCTCTAGTCCTAGCCCGCGCTTCTTCCTCTCTGTTGGCTGGAGACTTCTCCCATGCCTGACTCTCTCCCAGAATTCCCATCTCTTCCTGGAAGTCCCACCTTCTACTTCCTGCCTTTGATGAAGGCTTTTAGATTTTTAATAAACAAATCAGAAGGTAAGAAGAGGGAGGGTTCATAAAACATAACATATCCAGCCTGCACTCAACTCTATGCCAGCATGGAAATCAGCATTTGAATAATTTAAAAAGTTACATAGTACACACAAAGATCACCCCAACAACACCCAAATAAGACATTATTGAGTGTAAATTAGCTCATGTAAGTCAGAAGAATATTTTTTCATATGTTATAGGCTCCATGTGGTGGGTCACTAAATGGTGGGAGGCAAGAAGCAGGTAAGCCTGAGGGGTCAAGATGGCCATTTAAAATTAAGAAATAAATTAGTTTTTTCCCCCCAAATATATCTCCCTGATAAATTGCACTAGATAAGTAGGCTTCCAACTGATCTATGTCAAACTTAGTGAGAAAGTAGGTCTAAAAATGTACTATCCTTCTCTCCTTCTATTTTTCTGAGATAATAATTACATTGTTTCCTCCTTCCCTTCCCTCTCTTGGAATTCTCTCACTCATCCTCCATGTTCTTTATCAAATCAACGACCTCTTTTTTTCATCAATTGTTGTTTCGTGTATATATGTGCATATATACACATATATATTTCTAAACCTGCTCAGCCTACATAACGTCACTTGCATGTACGATGTCAGGGCTGCTGATTTGGTATTGATAGTCAATTGGTGTGATCTTCCCTGAAGAAGATGGTTTCCTCCACTCTCAGCGTTCCTTCATTAGTGAAGTTCCTTGTGTAGGGCCGAGGCCTTGTTGGCTTTTCCCTGTCCGTTTTGGCGTGTCTGCTGTTGTCCTTGTTCAGTTCACGTTTGGGCAGTTATGTGGGTGAGACATTGTACGTAGAGCTTCTGAGATTCCTAGAAGTCACGTTTTCACAGCAAACTCCCCAAACTTCTGGCTTTTACAGTCTTTGCCCCTCCTTTTCCACACCTTATGTGCAGGAGTATTTTGTATCCATCAGAATTGGGCTCTACAGCTCTGCCTTTTGATCAGTTGTGGCTTTCTGTAATGGTTTCCGTCTATGGCAAAGAGGAATTTCCTTGATGATGTCGAGGCCTGTGCTTCTATCTGAAGATGTGCCATTTTTTAAGAGCTCCCAAGGATTGACACCCTTTAAAGGTTCCTGTGTATTTCTCTCCCTCCTACAAATACAACCAGCATCAAAGAGAAGGACTTCCCTGTGAGGTCATTCTTTTCTGCTGGTGCTGATGACAGCAATGCCAACGACATCACCAGCCCTCCTTCCCACCTTCTTTTACCTGCCATCCTCAAAGGAAGTGGAAAATCCCAGAATGGATTCCTGGGGAATCTAGAGTTCCATACTCTACCTGGGAGGTAGATGACTCACCATGAGAGGAGGGACCAGGAGCTTGGTGATTTGTGGCACACAGCAGCAGAAGAGTCAGCTAAGCATAGTAAACTGTTTGGGGAGACACTGTTAAGTGAAGTTTGCGGGAGCTGCACAGAAACGTGTTTTCCTGAAGTGATTTCTGAGGAACTCTTGTTTCTGTCTTGTGCCACAGAAGACTACTAGGTGCTTTATGGAAGGAAGTTGCCTAATGTCTTCTCGCCAAATGTTTGGGCATCTCAGTGTTAACCATGTGTGTCCCCTCGAACTGCTCTGAGCCCCTTTGAGCACGTGGTTCTCAGAGAGGGCCACTGGTATGAAGCTTCCCCTCAAACTTCATTAACTGTATGTATGTATGTATGAATGTATGTATGTATGTATGCATATATGAATGTATGTATGTATGCATGTATGAATGTATGTATGCATATATGTATGAATGTATGTATGTATGTATGCATGTATGAATGTATGTATGCATATATGTATGAATGTATGTATGTATGCATGTATGAATGTATGTATGTATGCATGTATGAATGAATGTATGTATGTATGTATGCATGTATGAATGTATGTATGTATGTATGTATGTATGTATGTATAAAGCATGTCTTTGAGGCTGGTGATCTGCAGAGTGCCGGGTGGAAATACAAACTTCTGATTGTTTTCTGGAACATTCTATCAAAACCATCTCAAGTCAGAAAGTAGAAAACTTTTTTGCCTTTCCTGTTTCCTCTAAAATTCTGCTTCTTATTCTTCCTTGAGTCTTTGTCAAACATAACCCTTTTTTCATTAATTCATTTATTTGATCATTTTACATCCCAATCACAGCCCTCACTTTCTCTCCTCCCAGTCCCAAGCACCTCCTTCCATTATCCTCTCCCCTTCTCCTCAGAAAAGGGAAAGCCTCCATTGGTACCAACCTGCCTTGACACAACATGACTTAGTGCATCCTCTCCCACTGAGGCCAGACAAGGCAGTCCAGCTAGAGGAAGAGTATCCAAAGTCAGGCCATAGAGTCAGAGACAGTCCCTATTCCAATTGTTAGGGAATCCACATGAAGACTAAGCTGCACATCTGCTACAAATGTGTAGGGGGCCTGGGTCCAACCCCTGAATGCTCTTTGGCTGGTGGTTCAGTTTATGTGAGCCCCCATGGGCCCAGGTTAGTTAACTCTGCAGGTCTTCCTGTGGTGTCCTTGACCCCTCTGACTCTCTCAATCCTTCCCCCATTCTTCTGCATGACTCCCTGAGCTCCAGATCTGCCTAATAGTTGGCTGTGGGCTTCTGCATGTGTTTCCATCAGCTGCTGGATGAGGCCTCTGAGGAGTCAGTTGTGCAAGTGCCACAGAGTATCATTAATAGTGTCAGGCTTGGTTCTTTCCCACGGGATGGGTCTCAAGTTGGGCCAGTGATTGGATGGCTATTCCCTCAATCTCTGCTCCATCTGTACCCCTTCCCCTTCGTGTAGCCAGGCAGGATTTCCAGTAGAGGGAGGGGGACAACAACCCACTCACAAAACCTTCAACCCAAAATCTGTTCTGTCTACAAGATATGCGGGGATTAAAAATGGAACAGACAGAAGTTTTGAACAAAATGCTGTAAATGTACTGATGTGCCGTGGCACTCTAAGAGAAGTAGGGCAAGTTATTTGTTTGGTCATGGTCTTAATTTATTCATCTGTGAGATGAGAAAGACTGGAATATGATTGTTAATGTCTCACAAATCTTAATTTTATGATTCTTTTTAAAAAGAGCATAATTTAGGATCCCAAGGTCATAACTGCCTAGTTTGGAGTAAGAGAATACTGTAAATAATGTTACCAACAAACAATTCTGAATGATACTTAGCATGTGTCAAATTGTGTGGTGCAAATTAGAGGCCCCTGTGTAAGTGTAGAGGGGGAAAGTAATGAGCCTGGAGCACTTTAGCCCTTTTCTATGTTTTCTTGGTACATTAGGCACTCAACAGAGCCCCTCAAACAATGATTTAATGAGAATGTGTTTGGCTTTAGAGATATGAAATGCATTTACTACATGGAAGGGCTTTGCTCTATGTCTCTTGAAGCACTCTTAATAACAGCGCAGAGGTTAGCTTCGATGTGAGAGGAGGGAAAGGCCTCCGTCAGTGTAAGCATCTATTCCTTATTTCAATACCTGTTCATCTATGACGGCCCCTTGCAGAACCTGCAGATGGGACCTAGTGTGCTTAGAACCCTAGAATGGTGGATCTAGGCTTGGGTTTTTGAGTTTCTTACATTTGTTTTCTATAAAGAGTTAGGCAGTAAATATTTAGTGTTTGAGGGCTCTTAGGTCACCTCTGTCACTATTCAGCTATCCTATGTGGCACAAAGCAGCTTTAGACAATGTCTAGGTAACTGAATGAGGTCCCATGCCTAAAAGACTTGATGCACAAGGCAGGCTGGATCTGGCCTGTGTGCTCTAGATGAAAACAAACTCACATCAATATACATCTGTAAACGGGGAAAAGAACCCTCACCAGTGTCATGCTGGCACTATGGCCTCAGACTTCCAGTGTCGTTGCTTGGGATCACAAACACACACCACCACACCCGACTTTATTGATTGATTGGTTGATTGATTGATTGATGGCTGCTGTGAGTTTGTTTTCAGCTTTGTGCAAGACACAGTTATGGGGTGGAGAAAACTCAGCACCAAGAGGGGGCTCTCTCCGCTCCTGTTGGTGTCTGTCCAGCCTTCCTGGTTTTCAGGATGGGGGGGGGGACTCTGGCCCAGCACCACTGAAGCTTGGGCAGGCTGCTGATTCTGACAGGTCAGGATGAGGCCCTGGTGTTGACCTAGCCAGGATGGATGACTGGTGGGTTCTTCATGGTTTCAGGAGCCAGGCCACAGGTGATCAGGCTTCTGGAGGCCTAGGGAGATTCTGCTAAGCTGGGGAGCCCCCGCCCCACTCTGCGCCCACTCACCACTTCTGCCAGAGCTGTTGCTGGCTGAGGAGCCCAGGCTTCGCCCATAGTAATCATGGGTAGCAACGAGCAAGCTGCAGGAAGGGATGTCTGCCATGCTTCAGAGCCAAGGTGCTTGGTGGAAACCCCTCCTTGCGGACCTCGGTGCAAGGTGGCAATGCTTGGGGCACTAGGCCTCAGAACCCATTTTCAAGGTTAACCCACGAAACAGCTACTCTACTACACCAGACTTGTTTGAAATCTTAGGATCAATTTCTGGTCTTTATGCTTGCAAGTCAAGCACTTTCCTGGTTGAACCATGTCTCCAACATCAATAAGCTTCTATTTTAGCAAATAAGTTCTAGTCAGTGCATCAAGAATGCTAGTTTCAATTGGACAGTGGTGGCGCATGCATTTAATCTCAGCACTTGGGAGGTAGAGGCAGGCAGATTTCTGAGTTCGAGGCCAGCCTGGTCTACAGAGTAAGTTTCAGGACAGTCAGGGCTACACAGAGAAACCCTGTCTCGAAAAAACAAAACAAAACAAAACAAAAAAAAAACAGAATGTTGGTTTCACATTCAGACACCAGAGAAATGTTGGTAGTCTGGAGGAAGTATGGTTCAGGGGACAAGTTCTGAGTGAGAGACACCAAGGGCAAATGATTCTGAAGAGTGCTTTACACATTGTTCCATTAATCAATATTTAGAAAATCATAGCCACAGGCTGGCAAAGCTTTCAACTCCATTAGGAAGTTCATAAAGACATCTCACTTTTACCATGGCAGTCGAGGAAAGAATAGATTGGTTTTTCTAAAGAATTTAAAGTAAACATTGGTGGAGGAAAACGTGTAAGTGGATTCTGCCTTCAAAATGGGGGGGTACCTGAGAAGGTTGCAGAACATGAGTTTGTTTGAACAAGAGCTCTGGGTACACAGCCAAGGATGTTCCGTACTGTGATGAGACCTGGCAATCAATGAAAAGATCTTGTCATCTCTGTTTCTCTCTGTACAGTCACTGCCTAGTTCCAATCTCTGTATGTCTTGCCCCTATGGTGCCCCGCCCCTATAGAGCCCCGCCTCTTCAGTGTCCCGCCCCCACAGAGCCCCGCCCCCATAGAGCCAACCTCAAGTGTCATGAATGTGTGAGTGTTGCCTGTGAACCAAAAAGAATGCACCTTTTAAAAATAGGAGATCAGACTCAATACACGCTCTCCACTCAGCATATGAAGCTGTTGATGTCGCATATTGAAGTTTACTGTTGGGGCAGGCACATAAACGGGGGCTTCTGCAGGGGTGGCAGATCATAGAGAAGCCTGTGCCACACAGTTGAGCTGAAACCTGGGTAAATCAACCAGACGTGGGGATCTAATCTACTTGCTGCTTCTACTCTGAGGTAAGTAAAACTGGGAAATTTTGAAGTGTTGAGTAAGTCTGAACCATTTCTAGGTTTCCGCTTAAGTAATTATACCATGCTGAGGGCTGAGGGAGAGAGAGTTCCTAGCATTATTCCAGACATGAAAAGACCCATAACAATTGTAATAATAATAATAACAATAATAATAATAATGGCTATTGAAGAATTTCTGTTTATGAGGTGCTTCCTAATTGGGATGTGAACGATCTCATTTAATATTGATAACACCAACGTAGAGATGATTACCATGCTGTTTTTTCCGATGAGGAAATTTTTGTATTTTTTGACTTGCTATAAGGTCATGCAAGTAGGAAGTGGCAAAGCCAGTTTCTGGAGCCCGACACCACAGTGTAGTCTTTAACCATACAGTTTCATAGATAATTACAATAGAAAGTGGTAAGGACTACCACAGTAGAAACATTCTACTCAGAGACAGGGTTTCTCTGAGTAGCCCTGGCTATCCTGAAACTTACTTTGTAGACTAGGCTGGCCTCAAGTGCAGAGATCCGCCTGCCTCTGTCACCTGAGCACTGGGGTTAAAGGTGTGCACCATCATTGCCTGGGCAGTAGTGGTAATCTTAACCACCTTTACCAAACTGACTTACTATCTTAACCAATACTCCTTTCTTATGAAGAACATACTTATAGATATTTCTAGAGCCTTGAACACTTCAGCTTGCTACTATCCAATATGCTTGGATATCACTCTTGCCAGCAGGTAGGTTGTATACAGACGTGATATAAACTCCCCTTTTGAGAAATAAGATAGAAAAGTAGAATTGTGAGTCTCCTTTACGAAGGAAATGATTTTTAATTAAAGGGAAAACTAACAAACATCTATTGGATCTCAGATTAGTTTCAGTGTGCTATTAAATTGGATTTATGATCTACTAAACAAAATAAAGGGGTTAGAAAGCTGACTAATCAATTGAGATGAAAGTTTTCTGAAAAAAAAGATTAAAATGTGATTATGCTTTCTGATCTCTATCATAAAGAAGAATTTTCTTCGCTGGGTTGTTTTCTTCTTCTGAAGTGAGAGGGACTGCCTTGCTGTCAAACTGTCTTCGTACAAAACTAAACTGTGTTCCAAAAGCCCATTTTTAATCATTGCACAACATCATAAAACATGCCGAGGGTTAGCAATAGTCACAGGCTATAAATTTACCAACCTTGGTGAATTCAGATATAATCTGTCCTACCATGAACTTTAAAGCAACAAAGAAGTGAATTTAAAAAACTGAGTTGGCCATAATCTAAATAAAAAAAATCTACTTATTTATTTATATGTGTGTGTTCATGTGTGTGTATGCATGTATGTATGTGCTATGTGAATGTATGTACTGATGTGTGTCTGAGTGTGGAAGCCAGAGAAAAGTATCAGACGCCCTCTATGGCTCTCTGCCTATTCCTTTGAGGCAAGATCTCTCCCAGGTGGAACCTGAGGCGTGTATTTCTTGGCAATGCTGGAAGTCAGCAGACCCCAGCAACCTACTGTCCCTATTCCCCCTGGAGCTTGGGTTATAGGCATGTATGGGGTGGAATCCAGAATCAGGACTTAATCCACAAGATTGTGTAGCAAGTGCTCTTAATTCTTGATCTGTCTTTCCAGCCACTTAATCTGATTTTTTTTTTTTTTTGTAATGTGAATCAGTGGTAGCTAGGACTGTATGATTCTGTTCCTTTGTTATATATTCAACTTCAAATTCTAGTGGCACAACCTTCGTTTGTCCTCTCACCTGCAGCCAATCTGGGTAACAGCTCTTCAGTACTATGAGTAGTGTTTTTCTTACTGATATCAGGGTGTGGGTATCTCAAGCAAAGCAGGCCGTCTGTTCCAAGTTGACTAAATCCTGAACGTGCTTGCGTGAAGCTTGCTTCATTCTCTTAGTTGGTGGAATTTGTCAGCTAAGATCCATATTTTCTCCCCCATGTGGATGTGCAGCAAGATAATTTTATGGTTAGGTCATCAGGGCTGTGCCAACGACGACCTTGATTAGAGTGTACAGGATGAACCTGGTGCAGGGTTCAGAGGAGCAGGTCAGAATGGGAACGGAAGTTCCACCCCCTCTGCTCACATAGCTGTCAGTCACCATCACAGGCAAAGCATGCTGGGAACGTTTATAACCTGATGTCCAGGTGAGGGGGCGGGACTCACTGTGTGTGTGTGTGCAGACCCCTGGCACTTGGCCCATCTTAGATGGAAATACTAAAACTGGTGAAAACCAACGAGTGTGCCATGAAGAAAGAAAACCTCCCATGTTTGAGAAGAGAAGGTGATGCTCAAGACTTAGCTCTGTAACTAGAGGCTGCGTGATGATGACAGAAAGTACCTCAGGGAACAAAAAGAGTGAGTCCTCCATCTTCTCGGGACTTAGCAGGCAGAAGCAGTCAACCGAGATGCTAAGAGAGCAGCCACTCACTTCCCAGTTAGTAATCTTTGTTAGGTTGGAGTTCTAAAAGAATTTAACAAGACAAGATTATTAAATTAAAAGAATTTAATAATCAGTGCTTCATATGAAAACGTGAAGTTGGCATCGGTTGGACATAATTAGCTTTTAGGGTCAGAACTCTAGAGGGGTGAGGGGCCTGAGTTCACAGAGCCTGTGACGGATAGCGTTGAGTCTCCACTGCTTCTCTATATTAGTGTTACATATTGGGCGGAGGGATCAGCTTGTGGCCACAGTTTCCCTTTAGGACACGTTTAACCCATGTTCACGATTTCATTCTCATTTCTCAACACAGCTGCAAGTTCAAGGAGATCCTATGTAATCAGGCCGGGCTCAGTACTTAGGGTCTCCAACTTGAGTGATCGGGGCAGAGGGTATGTGCCGTACGGTGACAGCATCCTCACCAGACTTGATTTCCTGTAGTGATGGAAGTCCTTGCTGACCATGTTATTATTCATGGTAACAATGCGAATTAATTATTTATAACATTTTCCTCCCAAGTGGATGTAATGGAACAAGGGTCTTTATGCAAGGGCTAGACAAATGTTGTCCTCCTACCTTATATAATGGAGGGCATTTTCACCAGTTAAAGATAATTGCTATCATTAAATATTGATAGAGCATAGTTTTTTTTTTCCCCCTAGAAGGGAAAGAACTCTGAGAAATGTAATCATTGTGTCATGTCCTGGACTTTTCTTCCAATGGGAACTGGGCTTCAAGGAGGAAGAAAACTCTCTGGAAGAAAAACAACTATTTATTTATTCATTTGTTTATTTATTTTTCAATAGCCGACCTCCCAAGTGCCATTGCTTGAGCTGTGAGAGAAAGGAGACATTTTACAAGCCAGAAGTGAAGGGAGAAGGAACACTTTAAAAGACTAAGCCAGAATTTAACTGTGAGTATTCTCTGACCTTGGGCATCCTGCCCAGAAAAGAATGCAGAGGAAAGTTGGCTTCCGCATCAAGGAGAAGGCTGATGAGAAGAGAGCAGTAGAGGCTTTTGACATCACTGTGGACCAGGGAGTCTCAGGCTTGACTGACTAAGCTTGTGGCTAGATAGAAGTGGATGGATCTCTGCCTGGATCAGATTTGACTGACACAGTCTAAAGAAGGAAGAGGCAGACCACAGAATCCTTTCCACTTTAGTCTTGGACCCCAAGGAATTCACACCAGTGTCCTCCTCTTCCCCCAGATTAGCCTAGATGGTTTTGGTTTTGATACATATAAAATGAATTTGTTCACTTACTTCCTCTTCACAGAAGGGGTTTGAAGAGGCCACTGGAATACCAAGGGTGAGCTGGGAAGAAGGGAAACAACTTTAGTCAGGGTAATGTTAGGTTTCAGGTAGGAACAAGGGGAGAGAGAGAGAGAGAGAGAGAGAGAGAGAGAGAGAGAGAGAGAGGTTAACCAGGTTCTACTGGGGTGCTATGAGCACAGGACACTGTTGAAAATAAGGTCACCATGTGTGTGTGTGTTTATGTCTGTATGTGTGTATGAGTGTATGTATGTGCATATGTATGTTATATATGTCTGTGTGTGTATGTGTGTATGGGTATATGTGTGTTTGTGTGTCTATGTCAATATGTGTGTATATGTATGTGTGTATATATTTGTATGAGTGTATGTATATGTATATTGTACATGTCTGTATGTGTGTGTTTGTGTGTGTATGTGTGTATATGTCTGTACATATGTTATATATGTGTGTATGTGTATATATATGTCTATGAGTGTATGTATATGTCTGTGTTATATATGTCTGTATGTGTGTGTGTTTGTGTGTATGTATATATATTTGTATGAGTATATGTATGTTATATATCTGTGTGTATATGTATGTGTGTGTATTTGTGTATGTATATGTGTGTATATATATGTGTGTGTTGGTTGGTTGCAATCTCTTAGCACTGGGGAAGTCTGCAGTACTGTTGAATGTTCCACAGGTTTGAAGGACATGTTGCATTCCAGGGAAGCTATTGTCTTCCTGAGTTAGATGCCATGGAGCCCTGCCTCCCCCTCCCCTCGACCCCCCCATCCCCCCATCCCCACCTCCCATGACTGCTGTGGAGGTGGATACTGCTTCTTCAGTACATGGGACAGTGTCAGCACATGGGACAGTGTGGCTTTACTTCCTGTGTGCTAGCTCAGCATGCTGGAGGCTGAGCTGTGGCCTCACTGGCGTTTTAAGGGTGGGTGGAGTTTTTTCGGAGGGTTACTCTTCTCCCATATCAGTGTTTATTCAAGTTTCTGTCGAAAGAGAAGAACCCAGCAGAAGAAAGAAAATGTATGTTTGTTATGGGGAAAAAAGTGTTTTGAATGAATCAAATATCTTAGAAATGTAGGACATAAAAGATGAACTGTGGGTTATGTGTGTGTATTTGTGTGTGTGCATATATGCATGCGTATATGTTCATGTGAGTGTGTGTATGCATGTGTATACATGTGTGAGTGTATATGCATGTGCATAGGTGTGTGATGTGTGTGTATGCATGTGCGTATGTGTGTGATGTGTGTGTATGCATGTGCATATGTGTGTGTGCATCTGTATATGTGTGTGTGAGTGTATGCATGCACGTGTGCCATAGGACAAGTGTGGGGGTTGGAGGAGCACTGTGTGGAGTTGACCCTTTCCCTCTAGCCTCTGCGTGGTTCAGGGATTAAGCTGAGGCTGTCAGGTTTGCTTAGCAAGCACGTTCTCCACGGAGCCATCCTGCCAACCCCCCCAAATGGATTTGTTTGCTTGTTTGTTTCTCAAAAATGATGTCACCTTTTTTACTGACCACACTACTGAATGGGGATCAAGATATGGAAACTAGTTGTAAAGTAATTTTAAACTTGTTCTTTCATGCTTTCCTGGATACTTTGGGATTTAAATAGTTTATCAGATGATAGGTTTCTTGGAGTAAGCGTTCAGTCTTCTAGTTTTCCACTCTCCTCTGCCTTATCTTCTAAGGTGGATCACGTGTGGGATATGGGGAACATGTGATCTCGCTTGTGTCAGCAGGGGCGAGGTAGACGGAGATTTAGGTCTTCACTGGCTCTCACTGTACTGTGGCTGAGCTGATGTTGGAGAGTCTTACAAGGTCATCTGTATGTTAGACACCCAACCCCGAGTTCATGCTATTCCCATGGCTGTGAGACCCTTGGATACAGTTTCTACTCCATCTTACTGCATTCCTCTGCAGTCACTCCTGCTTGAACCCATCCTGCCTCTGCACCCCTTTCTCCTGAACACAGGAGACATTAGACCTTTCCCTTCCTTGTCCAGGTCTTGGGAAGCAGAAACGTTGTCTGGATGAGACACATTTCTTGTCATGTTACTTAGAATGAGGCCCCACTATGGCTCTCCTGTCACCCTGCAGGGGTCCTCAGGTGGTGAGCAGGCAACATTTATTCACTCTTATGCCTCTTCTTCTGGATGCTTCTGATCCCTTCTTCTCCTAGGGTCCCCTTCTGAGAGGACAAGTGAGTGACAAGTTTCAGGGGAGCCCCGACCATACAAGTGATAGTTTCACAAATGTTTGTCCCACTGTAAGCAGGGCATGGTGGTGTGTGGCTATAATCAGAGCACTTGTTGGGTAGAAGTAGGAGCATATTTGAGTTCAGTGCGAGCCTGAGCTATCTGGGGAGATCTTGACTCCCCGAAAATGACAAGTGAGTCACATAGATGGCAACTGATAATCAGAGCAAAGTTGGCTGAGTTGTCAGGGGAGCCCCCTGTCTGGTTCTCACTTTCCTTAGAGAAACTTCCTCTTGTAATGGTGACTGAGTGATGTTGGTGAATCCACTTTAAAGCTCATGACTGAAACGTGAAAACCACAAAGATTGGAACGAGAACCCTTTGCCCTGCCAGTGAAGCATCCGCAGTGTTTGCGTTAGAAGTTACTATTAATGCCCTGCCCTTAGAAAGTGAGAGGATGAAACAGTCTGGAAAAGCAAATTAGTTTGGCTGAAAATGTCTCTGTTTGACTTTAACACGTTCACAGGAAGTCACACAAGTGTTCTCTGTGGGTGCTGATTCAGACCAGTTCCTAAGAGCACAGAATGGAGGCCCTCTGTCTTTCACACAAAGAAACACCACGGTGATGATAAAACTGTAGTATTGAGAGTAGAAGATGAGTTTTACCTGTCCTGTTGCCGGACATACTTGTGGATTAGAGCTCATGTTACATTGAGGATTCTTGGGTTTTATGGATTTGCACTGCAATGGTTTTGTGTGCTGAATCCTACTCATAATAAAATTTCACTTAGTGAGGAAGTGCAGCGAAAGCTCACAGAATGGAGCTTACGTTTTATTTTAAAACCATGCAAAAGATCAGGGACTCCATTCTGATTAAATGTGAATGGCAGTATCTTCAGACACCTAGCCTTGTCTCTAGAGGGGCATCTGAGAACTTAACCTTGATGTTAAGTATGGGAGTTAACAGGAAAATCTGAAATGGGAGTCTATCCTTGAGATGCATGGAAGCTGTTTTATTTTGGGTGATAGAACATGTTTCCATGGAAGGAAAACCTCATAACACTAAGAGTTGGTACAAGTTAAGGTTTGCACTAAGACACAAATATAAACTCCCTCCTGGGTGATATTTTCTCTCCTCTTCCTTCACGCTATGATGATGGGCAGGGGAGCCCCAACCACACAAGTGATGGTTTCAAAAATGTTTGTCCCATTGTAAACCAGGCATAGTGGTATAAGGCTGTAATCACAACACTTGGTTATCAGATCATAGAAGACTGAGATCAGAGAGGAACAGCAGCAGCAGCAGCAGCAGCAACAGCAACAGCAACATCAGCAACAGCAACAGCAACAGCAACAACAGCAACAGCAACAGCAACAGCACAACAGCAACAACAGCAGCAACAGCAGCAGCAACATCAGCAACAGCAACAGCAACATCAGCAACAGCAACAGCAACATCAGCAACAGCAACAGCAACATCAGCAACAGCAACAGCAACATCAGCAACAGCAACAGCAACATCAGCAACAGCAACAGCAACAGCAACAACAGCAACAGCAACAGCAACAGCACAACAGCAACAACAGCAGCAACAGCAGCAGCAACATCAGCAACAGCAACAGCAACAACAGCAACAGCAACAGCACAACAGCAACAACAGCAGCAACAGCAGCAACAGCAACATCAGCAACAGCAACAGCACAACAGCAACAACAGCAGCAACAGCAGCAGCAGCAACAGTAACAGCAATAACAGCAACAGGAGCAGCAACAGCAACAGCAGCAGTAACAACAGTCAAACAATTTCTCTTCCTTCTTGTTTCTGAGAGTAAGAACCCTAGAATGCCGTACCACATGACATAGCAATTAGTCTTCTTTCAGAGAGAACAATCCAAGAGCAATTGGGTGATAATTGTTAAACACATGAGTCACAGAATTTGAAAAGAATTATGGCATTGCGGATTCAACTCAGGCAGCTCCTTCCCTGGCAAGGTGGTTTTGTTTTTGTTTACTGTTTCTTCGAAGATCTAATGTAGCCGAGGCTGGTCTCAGACTTACTGTGTACCCCTGAACTTTCTGTTTTTACCTTCTATGTGTTGGGATTACAGGCATGTGCCATTATACCTGGCTCACTGGTAATCTTCAGACATTCCTAGCAATAGAGCTCCCATTGTTATAACTATTATATTAGGGTTCTCAAAGGAAAGAGAATAGCTAAGATACATTTATATCAAATGGGGATTTATTAGATTGGCTTACATGACACAACCTGGGTAGCTCAACAATGCCTGTCTCATACCAGAGAGGCTGAGAACCTGGTAGTTACTCAGTGTCCAAGGAGGGATGGTTTAGTAGTCCCAATCTAATGTTTAAGGTCTAGAGGAGTTTAAAGAGCCATGGGTTTCAGTCGACAGTGCTAGCCAGGAGCTTAATCCTACTTCTAGGGAACATTAAAACCAGTGTTGAAGTTAACCGATGTTTCTGTTGGAAACTTCACTGAGGACGATGGAATAAAACTGACAGTTAAGTGTGACACTTTGCCCAGGGAGTCTGTCTCTACAGCCTTCACTTCACTTTGAGGCCGTGCATGAAAACTCTGACAGTATAAGTATAAGAAAGTATAAGAAACACACTCAGAAGGACAACTGTGTGAAGGAAGTAGAAGTTACTACCTTCCAGCATGACATGTTATACCCTCCATCTGCAGTTGCACATGCGTAGTCCTCAGCTTCGGTTACACGTTTCCACCTTCCAGCATGACTCGGCATACCCTCTGCAGCCGCGCACGTGCAGACCTCAGCTTCGGCTGTAACTTCTTAAGAGGATGAACTTCTGCAGCAGGTGCTTCAGGGAGCAGGCTTTCGTGTGGTCAGTGATATCACCATAGCCCTCGTGGAGGACGATAAATCTTAAACGTTTTTGAGAAATAGAAATTCAATACTTAATATTTTATTAATAAGCACTTTAAAAAGATCACTGCAGCCTGGGGGTTTATTGCAAAATGAAATCATTACTGAATAATAAAACATCACATTGGAAAAGATGAAATCATCTGATATGGGCTTTCAGGCTCCTTTCTGTGATGCATAGTAGGGAAACACTATTCAGACTCTGTTTTGAAATGCAATATGACTTCCCCACATTTTGCCTCTTGTGGGTTAAAAGGAGTAAGGGTGTGTGTGCACACACACAGAGGACTGCCGTGTGTGCAGTTAAGCATCTCACCTGCTAGCTCAACTGGCTCTCCAACAAGTTGCCAACAGAGGGAGCAAAACAGAGGTCTTCCACAACATGACACGTTACACAGCGTTTATCTTATTTTGGGGCCAATATCATCACCTGGTGCTTTTCTTGGAAGCGAGTTATTCGTCATGTCACCTCTGCAGGAGGTCAGGAGAAGGAATGTTTACCATCTTTTAGTTTTAAATCAGATGTTAAAGTTAGATAGCTCTTTGACTACGTGTCTTGCATGAGGCTAAACAAGAATTAGGACAGATGTAGCAAGTACAAAGTGGCAGTTAATCAAACCCATCTTGACTTTAAAAAAAATACACGGAGTATAATTTGGGCAGCTGGTATACTCCTGGGTGCAGTGGTTTACTCGATAGGGGTCATACCCTTAAAGAAATCTGACACTCCCTCATACAGAGCCAGCTTCTCAGTTAGGGGTGGAGGCTCATGAGCCTGTTCCCACCATGCTACAATGTTGCATGGTTTGGTTTTCTGCAGGCCCGGAGCTGGGCAGCCACAGCTGCTGTGAATTCATATCATAGGAAGAGGACACTGTTTCCTCCATAACTTCTAGCTTTTACAATCTTTTCACCACAATAAAAACACTTGAATGAATGAAAACTGGAGCTGATGGAGCAGACTTAATCTGGTCCTCTCTTAGGACAAGAGCTTGTTTACAGTGTTCAGAGGGCTACCTCTTGTCTTCACTCCGTGCTTGAAGCTTTCCTCTTAGCTTCAGGCTGAGTCCTTCTTTAAGTTGAGTGCTCTTAACCCTTTCCTCTGCCCATGAAGTGAGGAGAAGCCTGTTCTGTCCCTTTCTGGGTATGTGTGACTCTGGAAGTGAGGGACTTCCCAGAGCCTTTGGATAGACTTTAGTTGAGAGAAACTGTTCAAATTGTTGTTTATGCCTGCGTGTCTCTGCACTCGTACTGAATGGTGCAAAGGAGAATTAATTGGAAAGGGATCAAGGGACAACCTGCTACCATGTCATTTTGGAAGCTCCATGTTTTTGGTCCTGTTCCACGTTTTCTAAAATCACCAGAGAATATGAGTTTCTTCTTTCACTTCTTCCTAGTTCCTATTTTGTGTCTACTCTTCAAACCTAGTGCATATATGTGCCTAATGTTCCCCATAGTTGTTATAAAGTTATGTTTATGTAACATATTACCACCAACCAATGCCTTCTAAATGTGCCAAAAAGATTTCCCTGTCATTTTGGGCACAGAGTTGAGATTATTCTTTGGCTTTTATCCATAGGCTATTTCTACTAAATATTTATTATTTAGTCTTGTAGAACCAGGAGTTGCTCTTTTATTTAGATACCTGTTGTGAAGCCATGGGCTATGAAGAGCACGTTGCTCAATCAGCTGCTGTGATGGCTCCTCTCACCCACTTTTCCTTCCTCCATGTGTTGTTCCTTGTATTTGCCCACATTGATTCAATAGAGGGTGAAGACATTGGTAGGGTCTTCCAGTGGATGGCCTCATACCTGTGAGGGCTCATATGGGCAGCACAAACTGGACTCCAAGGGGGAGAGGGCATGATGAAGTTAGGAGGGGCAATAGAAATTAGAGGGTAAGTTTGGGGGTATAAAACATACTGTACCCAGGTCTGAAATGCTTCATGATTTCATAAGCATATTACATCAGATTATGTTATTACATAAGCATAAAGGCTCAGTGAAAGAGATGGAGGAGATGGGCGCAGTGTTTATGAAGCCATACACAAGGACATGGGTGGTACTGTGTATCCTGTATCATTCTTCACCTGTAAATGGTATAGAGCTTAGATCTGTCAGCAGAAAGGTATTGCTGGTCAGAATCTCTACAACCATGTGGTTCCAGTCCCTTTCTTTTATAGGAGAGAAGTCAGAAATTGACTCTGCTCATCACAGTATCTTCTTATTCGTGGATACCTAGCATAGTAGAAGTGGGGTAGGGAGGAGAAGAGAGCAAGGGATGCTGGGATAGCAGAAGAGAAGAGAGCAAAGGATGCTGGGATAGCACAGGAGAGGAGAGCAAGAGATGCTGGGATAGCACTGGCCTTGGAGTCAGAAGGTTTGTGATTTGGTGGCAGCTCTGCCATCCAATATCCCTGTGATTTTTAGGGTGTCAGTTTCCCTTTAAGCACCGCTATCCTCATCTATAGATTACAAAAAGCTGAGGTCTTTTCTGCCTCTAGAGGTTGCTGTTTTTGCCTACTTTTCCTCAGATTTTACTCTGTGCTCCAACCTATATGAAATGCACAATCATGTAAGAATCCTGGGGTCCATCCTGATGAGGGATCCCAATGATAATTAAGTGACCTACTCAAGGTCAGAGGACTAAGAAATGAAAGTTTGAGGCCTGATTCCAAAGTGCACTCTACAGACGGAGGAGGAGAGTTTGGGTGAATGTCAGTGTGTGTACACACATTCACACTCACACACAAACCAAGCAATTTCTGTATCTACAGTGCTAATGAGGCAGCCTGATAATAAAGAGCCGAGAAATGTTTGAGTCACATAAGCAGATATTAGATATGGATTTTAGATATGTTTATTGACTGTTGACGCCAATAAAGGGTTTTATTTTGGTGCAAATTGAGAAAAAAAAAGAAAAAGGAGCATTTTCTCACTGAGGAACTGGGGGAGCCTGATGCCTGGCTCTTAATGCACAGGTCTCAAAGAGCTCACCAATCACTCGTGCTCCGTGAAATGCCTTTGTTCAGCGTTACTTACAATCACACTTCCCTGATTGCCTGCTTGAGTTAAAATATTTTTCTCCACTCTCATAAAAAAAAAGAAGCTAAAAATAATAAGCAATATTATAATAGGCAATTCATAATCAGAGAATTGATTTAAGATCTATTATGACAGGCAAGCAGAAGTGAAATTTTAATGAAGGCTTTCAAGCAACGCTCTGCCTCTCGGATTCCTCAGGAGCCCGACAGGTTGTCATTTTTAAAAGGCCTTATATTTTGAGCTGTCACTGTGCTAGGTGCAATGCTGTCTATTCTTTCCTGTGAGGCGACGTCTCAGAGCTGGTACCTGTGGTTTTCCATCTCCCAGAGAAAACCTTGAGAGAAGCTTCTCAAAGTGAATGGTTCTTTCAGAACAGGAGTCCTCGCAGTTCCTCTGTACCGGGGAATAATTTACACAGACGAAAATTCATAGGTCTTCAGCGGCTTCTGGAAGACATATGCACCGATGGTCTCATTATTCATACTCAGGTGCAGAGCAGTTTTATTACCCTTACATGTTTAGACAAATCCCCCCAACATAAGACAGCCACTTTTGCCAAGATTTTCTTCTTGTCTTTTTTCCCAACATCCCTTAAATGAAAGAGCATGATATTTATATTCTGACATGCCTTTCTGTGGTCAGCGTTCTGCTTTGAGATTTATCCATGGCACTGCGTGTCTTTTCCTTTCAGCTACTAGATAATATTCATTTTCTGTTGTGTGAATGTGCAACAGTTTGTCCATTCACCAGTCTGTCGGTGGACACTTGGATTGCTTCCAGCTTTTGACTGTTATGAATAGAAATGCTATGAATATTCATGTGCAAATGTTTTTGTAGACATATGTGTCCAGTTTGCTTGGGTATAAAGAAGTGAAATGGCTGCACCTTGGTTTCTGCTTGTGCTTGGGCATCCTGATTAAAAAACAACAACAACAACAACAAAACCCATAAAAGATTGGCCGAGAAATTTGCTAACCTTTTGCTAATAATGTATGGATCGATTTGATATCTGAGATCTGATTTAGTTTTAGGAAGCTTGGCTATACATCAACCCAGATTCCGGGGAACATTCATTTATCTAGATCGCTTGTTACTTGCTCACATTTTTAATGTTATTTTTATAATAATTATAATTATGTAATATATAATATAATTATGATTGTTAATACATTGTTAATGAATTCATCAGAACCTTGCTGGGAGTGCTAGATACTTAAGTCCTAAGTGCTGGTGACAAAGGAGATATGACTGTTTAACACAGAGCAGTCAAGTGAGGAGACAGACATGTGACCGATTCCAGCATCAATGGAGCAGATGTGTAGTGCCCACGAAGCAGCAGATAGAGGTGATGGCCACCTGGGGAAGCAAAGCAAGGTCTCCTCGAGGAGAGGATGCTGAATTTGAATCTTGAAGACAAGTAGGGGGCTCAACATGTGGGGCTTTGGGTGCACACAAATCAGTTAAGGGTGAAATTTTGCTCCTTGTTTGAGCAGTGAAAGACAGCTGTCTTTTTTATGAGTTAATTTTATCAATAACCAATTGTGATAAAGCTTCATTCATGCCATATGAAGGAGGGCATGAAGAATCTTAAAAGTTCCATGACTCGTGAGAGTTATTGTCTCATTTTAACTGAAGTTTTGGCTGGAGACATTTTTATGCCTGAGCCAGTTACTGGGAAGTCCCCATGTTGAGGAATCAGGAGATCAACTTCCCTGTCTGGTTTGATTTTCTTGAATTTTCGAGATCTTCAGGTGGTCTCCCCTGTCATATCAGATCCGTATCACTCTGGAAGGGGTCCAGAGCCTTGTCTCCTTTCCTGTCAACACAAATGCAGAGCCTCGCTCCCCAAGTAGCCTGTCGCTTGGTCCAGCAACCAGAGATCATTAAAGGTAAAGCCTGACCCCTCCCAGAGGAATAAATAATAAATAAATAAAACCACCACACTCACAGCCACATGCATTGTGATAACTAAAACAATTCAAAGCAATTAAAGAAATCTAAACAGATATTAACCAGAGAGATTAAGCGCCACAGAAGGGAGAAGGTAGGGAGAGCGAATGAAAAAAAATGCTTTAAAGGAATTTAAAACATTTGCCAGGACAAATTCTCAAATGGGTCTGCATGGGATTTCTTTTTTTTTTTTTTTTTTTTTTTTTTATTAGGTATTTAGCTCATTTACATTTCCAATGCTATACCAAAAGTCCCCCTTACCCACCCACCCCCACTCCCCTACCCACCCACTCCCCCCCTTTGGCCCTGGCGTTCCCCTGTACCGGGGCACACAAAGTCTGCGTGTCCAATGGGCCTCTCTTTCCAGTGATGGCCGACTAGGCCATCTTTTGATACATATGCAGCTAGAGTCAAGAGCTCAGGGGTACTGGTTAGTTCATAATGTTGTTCCACCTATAGGGTTGAAGATCCCTTTAGCTCCTTGGGTACTTTCTCTAGCTCCTCCATTGGGAGCCCTGTGATCCATCCATTAGCTGACTGTGAGCATCCACTTCTGTGTTTGCTAGGCCCCGGCATAGTCTCACAAGAGACAGCTACATCTGGGTCCTTTCGATAAAATCTTGCTAGTATATGCAATGGTGTCAGCGTTTGGATGCTGATTATGGGGTGGATCCCTGGATATGGCAGTCTCTACATGGTCCATCCTTTCATCTCAGCTCCAAACTTTGTTTCTGTAACTCCTTCCATGGGTGTTTTGTTCCCACTTCTAAGGAGGGGCATAGTGTCCACACTTCAGTCTTCATTTTTCTTGAGTTTCATGTGTTTAGGAAATTGTATCTTATATCGTGGGTATCCTAGGTTTTGGGCTAGTATCCACTTATCAGTGAGTACATATTGTGTGAGTTCCTTTGTGATTGTGTTACCTCACTCAGGATGATGCTCTCCAGGTCCATCCATTTGGCTAGGAATTTCATAAATTCATTCTTTTTAATAGCTGAGTAGTACTCCATTGTGTAGATGTACCACATTTTCTGTATCCATTCCTCTGTTGAGGGGCATCTGGGTTCTTTCCAGTTTCTGGCTATTATAAATAAGGCTGCTATGAACATAGTGGAGCATGTGTCCTTCTTACCAGTTGGGGCTTCTTCTGGATATATGCCCAGGAGAGGTATTGCTGGATCCTCCGGTAGTACTATGTCCAATTTTCTGAGGAACCGCCAGACTGATTTCCAGAGTGGTTGTACAAGCCTGCAATCCCACCAACAATGGAGGAGTGTTCCTCTTTCTCCACATCCTCGCCAGCATCTGCTGTCACCTGAATTTTTGATCTTAGCCATTCTCACTGGTGTGAGGTGGAATCTCAGGGTTTTTTTGATTTGCATTTCCCTGATGATTAAGGATGTTGAACATTTTTTCAGGTGCTTCTCTGCCATTCTGTATTCCTCAGGTGAGAATTCTTTGTTCAGTTCTGAGCCCCATTTTTTAAGGGGGTTATTTGATTTTCTGAGGTCCACCTTCTTGAGTTCTTTATATATGTTGGATATTAGTCCCCTATCTGATTTAGGATAGGTAAAGATCCTTTCCCAGTCTGTTGGTGGTCTTTTTGTCTTATAGACAGTGTCTTTTGCCTTGCAAAACTTTGGAGTTTCATTAGGTCCCATTTGTCAATTCTCGATCTTACAGCACAAGCCATTGCTGTTCTGTTCAGGAATTTTTCCCCTGTGCCCATATCTTCAAGGCTTTTCCCCACTTTCTCCTCTATAAGTTTCAGTGTCTCTGGTTTTATGTGAAGTTCCTTGATCCACTTAGATTTGACCTTAGTACAAGGAGATAAGTATGGATCGATTCGCATTCTTCTACATGATAACAACCAGTTGTGCCAGCACCAATTGTTGAAAATGCTGTCTTTCTTCCACTGGATGGTTTTGGCTCCCTTGTCGAAGATCAAGTGACCATAGGTGTGTGGGTTCATTTCTGGGTCTTCAATTCTATTCCATTGGTCCACTTGTCTGTCTCTATACCAGTACCATGCAGTTTTTATCACAATGGCTCTGTAGTAAAGCTTTAGGTCAGGCATGGTGATTCCACCAGAGGTTCTTTTATCCTTGAGAAGAGTTTTTGCTATCCTCGGTTTTTTGTTATTCCAGATGAATTTGCAAATTGCTCCTTCTAATTCGTTGAAGAATTGAGTTGGAATTTTAATGGGGATTGCATTGAATCTGTAGATTGCTTTTGGCAAGATAGCCATTTTTACAATGTTGGTCCTGCCAATCCATGAGCATGGGAGATCTTTCCATCTTCTGAGATCTTCTTTAATTTCTTTCTTCAGGGACTTGAAGTTTTTATCATACAGATCTTTCACTTCCTTCGTTAGAGTCACGCCGAGATATTTTATATTATTTGTGGCTATTGAGAAGGGTGTTGTTTCCCTAATTTCTTTCTCAGCCTGTTTATTCTTTGTGTAGAGAAAGGCCATTGACTTGTTTGAGTTAATTTTATATCCAGCTACTTCACCGAAGCTGTTTATCAGGTTTAGGAGTTCTCTGTTGGAATTTTTAGGGTCACTTATATATACTATCATATCATCTGCAAAAAGTGATATTTTGACTTCCTCTTTTCCAATTTGTATCCCCTTGATCTCCTTTTGTTGTCGAATTGCTCTGGCTAATACTTCAAGTACTATGTTGAAAAGGTAGGGAGAAAGTGGGCAGCCTTGTCTAGTCCCTGATTTTAGTGGGATTGCTTCCAGCTTCTCTCCATTTACTTTGATGTTGGCTACTGGTTTGCTGTAGATTGCTTTTATCATGTTTAGGTATTGGCCTTGAATTCCTGATCTTTCCAGAACTTTTATCATGAATGGGTGTTGGATCTTGTCAAATGCTTTTTCTGCATCTAACGAGATGATCATGTGGTTTTTGTCTTTGAGTTTGTTTATATAATGGATTACATTGATGGATTTTCGTATATTAAACCATCCCTGCATCCCTGGAATAAAACCTACTTGGTCAGGATGGATGATTGCTTTAATGTGTTCTTGGATTCGGTTAGCGAGAATTTTATTAAGAATTTTTGCATCGATGTTCATAAGAGAAATTGGTCTGAAGTTCTCTATCTTTGTTGGATCTTTCTGTGGTTTAGGTATCAGAGTAATAGTGGCTTCATAAAATGAGTTGGGTAGAATACCTTCTACTTCTATCTTGTGAAAAAGTTTGTGCAGAACTGGAGTTAGATCTTCTTTGAAGGTCTGATAGAACTCTGCACTAAACCCGTCTGGTCCTGGGCTTTTTTTGGCTGGGAGACTATTAATAACTGCTTCTATTTCTTTAGGGGATATGGGACTGTTTAGAAGGTCAACTTGATCCTGATTCAACTTTGGTACCTGGTATCTGTCCAGAAATTTGTCCATTTCGTCCAGGTTTTCCAGTTTTGTTGAGTATAGCCTTTTGTAGAAGGATCTGATTGTGTTTTGGATTTCTTCAGGATCTGTTGTTATGTCTCCCTTTTCATTTCTGATTTTGTTAATTAGGATTTTGTCCCTGTGCCCTTTAGTGAGTCTAGCTAAGGGTTTATCTATCTTGTTGATTTTCTCAAAGAACCAACTCCTCGTTTGGTTAATTCTTTGAATAGTTCTTCTTGTTTCCACTTGGTTGATTTCACCCCTGAGTTTGATTATTTCCTGCCGTCTACTCCTCTTGGGTGAATTTGCTTCCTTTTTTTCTAGAGCTTTTAGATGTGTTGTCAAGCTGCTAGTATGTGCTCTCTCCCGTTTTTTCTTGAAGGCACTCATAGCTATGAGTTTCCCTCTTAGAAATGCTTTCATTGTGTCCCAAAGGTTTGGGTACGTTGTGGCTTCATTTTCATTAAACTCTAAAAAGTCTTTAATTTCTTTCTTTATTCCTTCCTTGACCAAGGTATCATTGAGAAGAGTGTTGTTCAGTTTCCATGTGAATGTTGGCTTTCTGTTATTTATTTTGTTATTGAAGATCAGCCTTAGTGCATGGTGATCTGATAGGATACATGGGACAATTTCAATATTTTTGAATCTGTTGAGGCCTGATTTGTGACCTATTATGTGGTCAATTTTGGAGAAGGTACCATGAGGTGCTGAGAAGAAGGTATATCCTTTTGTTTTAGGATAAAATGTTCTGTAGATATCTGTCAGATCCATTTGTTTCATCACTTCTGTTAGTTTCAGTGTGTCCCTGTTTATTTTCTGTTTCCATGATCTGTCCATTGGTGAAAGTGGTGTGTTGAAGTCTCCCACTATTATTGTGTGAGGCGCAATGTGTGCTTTGAGCTTTACTAAAGTTTCTTTAGTGAATGTGGCTGCTCTTGTATTTGGAGCATAGATATTCAGAATTGAGAGTTCCTCTTGGAGGATTTTACCTTTGATGAGAATGAAGTGTCCCTCCTTGTCTTTTTTGATGACTTTGGGTTGGAAGTCAATCTTATCAGATATTAGGATGGCTACTCCTGCTTGTTTCTTCATACCATTTGCTTGGAAAATTGTTTTCCAGCCTTTCATTCTGAGGTAGTGTCTATCTTTTTCTCTGAGATGAGTTTCCTGTAAGCAGCAAAATGTTGGGTCTTGTTTGTGTAGCCAGTTTGTTAGTCTATGTCTTTTTATTGGCGAGTTGAGACCATTGATGTTAAGAGATATTAAGGAAAAGTAATTGTTGCTTCCTGTTATTTTAGTTGTTAAAGGTGGCATTCTGTTCTTGTGGCTGTCTTCTTTTAGGTTTGTTGAGGGATTACCTTCTTGTTTTTTCTAGGGCGTTGTTCCCGTTCTTGTATTGGTTTTTTTCTGTTATTATCCTTTGAAGGGCTGGATTCGTGGAGAGATAATGCGTGAATTTGGTTTTGTCGTGGAATACTTTGGTTTCTCCCTCTATGATAATTGAGAGTTTGGCTGGGTATAGTAGCCTGGGCTGCAGTTTGTGTTCTCTTAGTGTCTGTATAACATCTGTCCAGGCTCTTCTGGCTTTCATAGTCTCTGGTGAAAAATCTGGTGTAATTCTGATAGGCTTGCCTTTATATGTTACTTGACCTTTTTCCCTTACTGCTTTTAGTATTCTATCTTTATTTAGTGCATTTGATGTTCTGATTATTATGTGTCGGGAGGAATTTCTTTTCTGGTCCAGTCTATTTGGAGTTCTGTAGGCTTCTTGTATGTTCATATGCATCTCATTCTTTAGATTTGGGAAGTTTTCTTCAATAATTTTGTTGAAGATGTTTGCTGGACCTTTGAGTTGAAAATCTTCATTCTCATCCACTCCTATTATCCGTACGTTTGGTCTTCTTATTGTGTCCTGGATTTCCTGGATATTTTGAGTTAGGATCTTTTTGCATTTTCCATTTTCTTTGATTGTTGTGCCGATGTTCTCTATGGAATCTTCTGCACCTGAGATTCTCTCTTCCATCTCTTGTATTCTGTTGCTGATGCTCAAATCTATGGTTCCAGATTTCTTTCCTAGGGTTTCTATCTCTAGTGTTGCCTCGCTTTGAGTTTTCTTTATTGTGTCTACTTCCCTTTTTAGGTCTAGTATGGTTTTGTTCATTTCCATCACCTGTTTGTATGTTTTTTCCTCTTTTTCTGTAAGGACTTCTACCTGTTTGATTGTGTTTTCCTGTTTTTCTTTAAGGACTTGTAACTCTTTAGCAGTGTTCTCCTGTATTTCTTTAAGTGATTTATTAAAGTCCTTCTTGATGTCCTCTACCATCATCATGAGATATGCTTTTAAATCTAGGTCTAGGTTCTCAGGTGTGTTGGGGTTCCCTGGACTGGGCGAAGTGGGTGTGCTGGGTTCTGGTGATGGTGAGTGGTCTTGGTTCCTGTTAGTAAGATTCCTCCGTTTACCTTTCGCCATCTGGTAATCTCTGGAGTTAGTAGTTATAGTTGACTCTGTTTAGAGATTGTTCTTCTGGTGATTCTGTTACCGTCTATCAGCAGACCTGGGAGACAGATTCTCTCCTCTGAGTTTCAGTGCTCAGAGCACTCTCTGCTGGCAAGCTCTCTTACAGGGAAGGTGCGCAGATATCTTGTATTTGGACCTCCTCCTGGCCGAAGAAGAAGGCCCAAAACAGGACCTTTCTCAGACACTGTGTTGCTTTGGCAGTTCCCAGGTGGTACAGACTCTCACCTAAGCAGACTAAATTCCTAAGTTCCTTGGAGTCCCGGGACCAAGATGGCGACCGCTGCTGCTGTGGTTTAGGCCGCCTCCCCAGCCGGGTGGGCACCTGTCCTCCGGTCCGGAAGGTGGCCGGCTGTCCCCGGCCCACAAAGGGTGCTGCCTCAGCGCCTCTGTGCTTCTGCCTGTTCCAGAAGCTGTCAGGTTCTCTGGCGCACCCTCTCACCTGTTCAGACTAATTTCCTAAGTTCGGCGGGTCCCGGACCAAGATGGCGACCGCTGCTGCTGTGGCTTAGGTCGCCTCCCCAGCCGGGCGGGCACCTGTCCTCCGGTCCGGAAGGTGGCCGGCTGTCCCCGGCCCACACAGGGTGCTGCCTCAGCCCCTCTGTGCTTCTGCCTGTTCCAGAGGCTGTCAGGTTCTCTGGCGCACCCTCTCACCTGTTCAGACTAATTTCCTAAGTTCGGCGGGTCCCGGACCAAGATGGCGACCGCTGCTGCTGTGGCTTAGGTCGCCTCCCCAGCCGCGGGATTTCTTATACAGTAAGTAGAAGACAATTTAACTAAAATTAAATGCAGAGATGTATAGATGTTGATGCTTTAGACCCTTCAATTATGGGTCAGAAAGCAGGAGATGGGGAAGAAGTTTAATACCTCTGTATATCTAAGAACATTTAAACAATTACCATTATACAACCTTCTATTCTTAAAAACAATTAAATAAAATATTTAAAAATCTCTATCCTTAGATTATTTGCTTGTAGGAAGCAGGCTGTGTCAACCATCTTCCTCTCTGCTTCTCACTGCCTTCTTCCTAGCAGCCGGCCTGAGTCTTTGCACAGCTGTGGCTTCCAGCATCTCAGCTAAGGTTCTCTGAGGCAGCTAGAATCCCTTTAAAAGGACACAGGGGAGGGATGTGTGTGTGTGTGTGTGTGTGTGTGTGTAAATCCCCAGAGGCCGCTGTGTTCTAGGTTTACAGCTTTCATGGGGACCATATGACTCAAGACTTGGCTCCCTGAAAAACGAATTCTCCCTCCTCCCAAACTACATCATTGCACGTGTATCTTCCAACCGATAATCTCTAAATAATTTAAAAAATGAATTCTTGCCCACCATGTTGATAGCCATCTGCAGCATGGAATTTCTGCTACACCGTTTTGTACTCCCGGGGGGTTATATGCTTCTAGCTACCCGCCCTGGAACTCTTTGGCTCCTTGAATGAAACACACACACACACACACACACACACACACACACACACACACACACACAGCTTATTTTTGAAATGCTTTCGCTGGGAAGTTCTAAATCTTCCCCTGCTACCCCAGGCCCAATTGGGGAAATGGCTACTTACCTGAATTCTTACACGACTTGTTGGCTTTATTTCCTGCAACTCCTAAGTCCATCCATATTTCTCCCTACCCCCAGTCATGGCGATTCCTCTCTCCTCCCCTGTGCGTACTAGCCCCCACACTCTAAGGGTCCTGCCCCATCTCTCTTTGTCCAACTGTTAGCTGCTAGCATCTTTATTGATCCATCAAATACCAAATGGGGACAAGAACCTTTAGTGTTTAGGCACACAGACTCCCAGTTGATTCAAAGCTTTAGAACCAATCTCCAACACCTCAAGTTTCCCATGTTGAAGGCTTGGTTCTCAGTGCAACAATGTTGAGAGAGATGGAGTCATTGGGACGTGAAAGCATTGTGAAGGCACAGACCTCACGAATAGGTTAATGTTTTGGGGGTCCTGCTTGTATGGTATTAGTGGAGAGACTATTATAAAAGCAGATTTTTTCCTAGTCACCATGCTGTGAACAGCTTTCCAGCACCATGTATTCCCAACAGGACTTTCTGCCTTACTACAGGTACAGGATGATGGGGCCAAATGATCATGGGCAAAGCCTATGAAACGATGAGACAAAATAAAATTCTTTTTCTTTAATCCTGGATAGTTTGTTGCAGTGACAGATAATTGACAAGACACATGACAACCTTGGGGACCAAGATAGCTGCCTTGCATTCAAGGTTTGCAGGAGAAAGGGGCAGAGAAGAGCAAAGGATTAAAACCCAGGCTTTCTCTGAGAGACTGAGAGTGAAAACTGCAACCTGACCATCCATGTCATGTGCCACTGTGGCATGTGCCACCAGCCCACATGTCAACATTTCATTGAAATGAGCCTGGGTAACATCTCTACTCCAGGTATCAAAGTATCTAGCTGAAAACTGTGGAGTTTGCACCAATTTCTGTTACCTGCCTGAATTATTTTCTTTTTTTCCCTTGGTGACTCAGTCTGAAGGACATTGTCCCTGTTGTTCAAATAAAAATTTTTACTATCAAGTACACATTAAAAAGTCCACCCAGGCTGGGCAGTGGTGGCACACGCCTTTCATCCCAGCACTGGGGAGGCAGAGGCAGGCAGATCTCTGAGTTTGAGGCCAGTTTGGTCTACAGAACAGGTTCCAGGGCAGCCAGAGCTACACAGAGAAACTTTGTCTCAACAAAACAAAACAACAACAAAAAACCAAAAACAGAAAAACAAACAAACAAACAAACAAAACAAAACCCCCCTCCACATTAGGAGCTTCTTTTCTTTCTTCTCCCCTCCCCTCCCCTCCCCTCCCCTCCCCTCCTTCCTTCCTTCCTTCTTCTTCTTCTCCTCCTTCTCCTCCTCCTCCTCTTCTTCTCCTCCTCTTCTCCTCTCCTCTCCTCCCCCCCCTCCTCCTCCTTCTCCTCCGCCTCCTTCTCCTTCTTCTCCTATTATTGTTAACACAGCATTTGGCCTATTGTGTTTCATGGACCCTGATGCATAGTGAGTACCTCAGTAAACATTTGCTGCTTTTATTCTTATCACTGTGCACACTATATAGCAGCTCTGTTTCTGTCTTTTGGTTTTTTTCAGGCCTTCTTTTGGTTCCTGGGGTCCCAACTTCAACTCCTGCCAGTCCTTTTTCATACTAAAGGATGATTTCAACCATGCGACATTATTTTCCTCCCAGGGAGAAGATTCTACTTAAATATTTGAATTGCTCTGATCTGCATTGGTTTCCAGATTGAATTTAGCCAAAGATGTATGAAGGGCAATGGATATGCCCAATTCTTAATAATTGCATGGGCTTCTCATTTTGGTCTTGTTAGTCAATTCAGTGTGGTACAATTAATTCAGGAGAGAGGGGACGTCCAGTTCAGTGGTTTCTCTCCCTAACGCTCTCTTCAGCACTGGGAGACTGCGAGTTTATTTTGTTCTCTGTGAGGGAGGTGGTGTGCAGTGGACTGACAGGCTTCTGTGAGGTTCATTTCTGTGGAGCCAGGGGTTATGCAATTAGAGAAAAAGTGACAAGGAAAGAGGATAATGCAAGTGGGTAAATTATTGGATTAACCAATGATTAACTCATGCAGACCTGGCCCTGGAGGCAGCTCATAGCAGTTGAGCACTGTGTGAATGACACTATCTTTATTTTGCTGTTATGAACATCACCTTTCCCTACTCCTGATAAAGTACCACAGACAGCAAATTAAACACCAATTTCCAGCAATCCGAATGTGTGGTTTTTCCATGCACGGATCTTCCTGTTCCATTTAGATATGATCTGACTGACTGGAAGATCTTAGAACCCCATGTCTTTAAAGGGACAGTTACACAGTTACCATGATTTCCCACTGCACCAGTTTCTTCCCAGAGAAAATATGAGTTCAGAGTGTTGTAGATAGAAAGGAATAGAGTGCCACTCTTTATCAAATCCAGTTTTTGTTTATTTCCTCTACCTCTAAATAGTTTGCAAAGAACTGAGCAGGAAAATTATTTCTAAGAGCCCCCGCTGCCGCCGCTGCTTTACACAACAAGAGGTGGCGATATCAGGGCCCATTCTCTACAAGAAGGAAGAGATGCTGGCTGAAACCCAGGGCATAGTCCCCATCTGCCCACATCAGATTCTCAGATCTCTCTCCCCGTTATGTCTCCTGAGGCAAAAGCACTTACTTTTTTTGGTCTCAAGTTACCATCTGTAAATTAAGATTAACAATAATACCCAACTCTAAGGATTAAAGCTTTAAGAATTAAAAATAAACATGAATTGCATTTATCTAGCCCCTGAGACACAAATCAAGGGCTTGCTATCATAATTTAGTATTCTGCTTAGAGAATTATTTATGGTTTGCTTGACATGAGAGATAACATATAAGCCATCTGCCTCTTGCCACCCTCAGGTGACCTGAAAGACCGCTCCAGATAAGCCAGGTGCCTTTGCTGGTTGGACCATTTACTTCTCAGGAGGCATCCCCTGAGTGTAGGTCTGACCGGGATAGTCTCGGGCAGGGACTTTCCAGCCCAGGGTTCAGATCTTGGCTCAGTAAACCGTGTGTGACCTTGAGTGGATCCACTTGCCCTTCGGAGTCATAGTTTATGTAAAAATGATCACAGAGCAGCTAAACGAGGGGAAGACAGAAAAGGACCATATTCTGCAGAGTCTGAAGACAGCGCGCAGAACGTAGCTTTTTCTCGTTATTGTGGCTAAGCCTTGGAGCCAGTGTCCCAACACTGAGCGTGGGAAGGGTGCTGTCTGCTTCTCTCTGCTGTGGGAACACAATGATCAGAAGCAGCACGGGGAGGAAAGGGTTTATAACACCTTGCTTCTTACAGTCTATCATGAGGTGAGATCAGGGCAGGGGCTCAGGGCAGGAACCCAGAGGCAGGGTCTGGAGAACCACTGAGGAAGGCTGCTCACTGGATGGCCCTTCCTGGTTCGCTCACCTGCTTTCTACTACCCAGCAACACTTTGTAGGCTTATATTTTTCAAAATCTACTTTAATAAGGGTTCTTAAATGTTCCAACTCCCCTTTTAGCCCATCACCCACCAGAGGCAGTGGAAAGGAAAGGTTAATAGGAGAAAGGAGGATGAGGACGTGCTTAGAAATAGTTCTTTGGAGCAAATCCAGTCTGCATTGTCAGGACATCAGCAGTTCAGTTCACACGAATCAGCAGCGGCAGCTCGATCCACTCGCAAACACCATTCATGAATCAGCAATGGCAGGTCAGTCTAGAAGAGGCAGAGAGGCTCTGCCAATCGGCCTGAGTCTGGGGAAGCAGCAAGAAGCTTGAGGTACACCGGAAGTTCTTTGGTGTGTGCTTCTCTCTATGAAGTCATGACAAATGATGACCAGCGAAGAATGGATAAGGTGAACCGATACCACCCAGTGTCATCAGTGAAGACCAGCGATAACCAACAAAGAATGGCAATACCACCCAGCCTCATCCACTGTCGGTTGGGCTATCCTTATACCCTTTCCAAACATCACCTGTTCTCTCAAGCATCCGCTCCAGTAAAACATCGCATGCTCTTTTTCACATGCTGCCCCCAGAAAAACATCACGAGTCTCTTCTCATCAAAACCTCCTCTCATAAGACAGTTTCTAGAAAAACACCAGGTGACACAACTGAGCCCTCAAAGAACCCAGAAATATTCACTTCAACACTTGCCCGGGGCTGACATCACTCACAGTAGGTCGGGCCTTCCACCATCAATCATTAATGAAGAAAATACTCCACAGACTGGCCCATGGGCCAGTCTGATGGAGGCAGTTCTTCGGCTGAGTTCCCTCTTCCAGTTTGTGTCAAGTTGACAAAAATTAACCAACATTGGGGTGGACTTTTTTTTCTTTTTCCTTATTTTATATTTTCCACTGGGTACAAAGCTAAAACAAAAACCGAAACAGAGCAAATTCATTGCTGAAATGGCTCAAAAGCTGCTAACATTATTTTCACGTTCTAGCTAGTTAACTTCAGCTTTCGAGAGCACATGAAACACCTCTCACAGATTAGACCAAATGGCAGCAAGAAATCTTACTCATTGAGAAATCGCACCCTGGGGGGGGGGTTCTAGACCCAGACAAGGACAGAACTTCGACCTTCTAAGTCACCAGTCTGGTATCACAGTTGATTTCCTATAATTTTACTCACAGACAAGGCATACCATATACAAGCTTAAATAAAAAAATATGACTGCCATTGATAATTTATCCTTGGTTTTGTTGCAGTATGCTTGCGACTCCTGAGGGGTAGGAGCATCAGTCCGCGCTCAGAACTACTTTGCAGCTGCAGCGAATGCTATTCTTTGCATAATGGATCACATCAACCAATATTTATTGCACTTTATATGCAGAGCAGCGTGATAAATGCAGAAAGAAACATAAAGTAATGCTTTAAAAACCCGTCTTAAATAAATGAGTGGCTTTTTATTTTAACCCAGTTCAAATGATTACACAACAGTGAAAGTAAATCTCTTTGATAGAGCATAATATGAGAAGTGATGGCAAAGACTTGAGTTCCTTCAGCCCGGGAACAGCCCCGGCTGTTTCCGGCCCTTGGCCTCCATGGTTACCCAGCATGCCCCGGGACCCCACTGCTCCTGCTGCTGAAGAGTCATAACCCTTCTGAGAAGCTATATCTGTTATTTTCTCTGTGTCACGTGAGTTGCTGGCCATTCGGGAGTGGATGTTAAGGGCAAAACTGGGTCCTCATAAACGTTAACTCATGGTAAGAATTTATTGTAGAATTTCCAGTTGACTTTGCTATAAATTGTTTTGGCTTCAAAAATACATGAAAATTATAAAGTTTTAAAATAGTGAAAAGCAGCATATATTTATTATAAACAAAATGTAACAATATTCATAATTATACCTCTAATTTGTAAATACCATTGATAGCATGGCATAACTTTTGATATGAGGACTTTAAATGACATTTGTCCTGGGAACTAAAATCTGGAATGTCACCAGTGCTTCAATTTTCTCTTTAAAGATTTAATTTTCATTCTGTGTGTGTGTGTGTGTGTGTGTGTGTGTGTGTGTATGTTTTGCTCACACGTGTCTATCTGACACACATGCAGTGCACACAGGGACCAGAAAGGGGAACTTCTACCCGATGAGCGGTCTCTCCAGCCCACCTACTGCTTTAAATAAGCATTGAGGCCTCTCCTTCCAGACTTTCCCGCTTTCGGATCCCCTGTGACATGCTGTTTTCCACGTCTCAGCATTCACTGTTCCAACATTTTAACTATAAACTTAAACAGAGTAATGATAAATTAATAGTAACAATAACACTTTTATTATTAATAACATAACAACATTTATTATTAGTCAACTGTATACAGATACTTTCTAGTATCCCACAACCACTCTAGGATAGAGTTATCCCCCTTTGCAGAGATTCATAAATGGATGGGTACGGGGGTGTGGTTAGTATAGCTAAAGTCATAAATAGCATATGGAAACCAATCCCACTGGATATCTACAACTACTCTACTCCAGGAGGTCTCACCGTTTCTCAGTCAGGATCTCTGTGTGTGGCCATTTTGTAAGGCCCAGTTAAGAGTCCTCTTCCTCCATCTCCCATTTACTCATTCAGTGGCTCCCAGCCTCCTCTGATCGGTCCTCCACCGTGAGGGTGCATTTCCCGGCTAGATTGTAAACCACTTAATGCAAAGTTGTTCCTTCAGGGGACAGGTGGAAATATGGGGCAATCTTTGTTATTATTACAATATATGACTGTAATGTATATTGTAATGAGGTAACACTGGCATGTAGTGCCTGGAGGCCTGGAATATTAATTAAATCTTGCAGCGCGCATACGATTGTCCTTTTCCGTGGGAACTTCTTTTACCCTAAAAGATAATATTGCCTTCCTCCAGACATACCACTTCAGAGGGACCCAGAGCCATCATCTTCCTTTCGGTAACTTGGTGTCTTTGTAAAGTCTGCGTCCTACTCATAAAAAATGGTTGGTTGGCTGTTTTGGCATTCTCTGTCTCCTTACAAAGTTTTCATTTCTGTGTTAAAGACAGAACTTTTAGACAGCAAACAGGGAAAATACACCGGATTGAAAGCCCTGCTGTCATGAAAAATAAGAAATGTCTAAGGCAGAAGTCAAGCTACTACTCCACCTGCTTTTTTGGGTGGTGGTGTTATGTTAGTATTTCCAGCAACCACTTCTCTAGGAGGATTCTACTGGCTGGTTTTGTGTGTCAACTTGACACAGGCTGGAGTTATCACAGAGAAAGGAACTTCAGTTGAGGAAATGCCTCCATGAGATCCAGTTGTGGGCATTTTCTCAGTTAGTGATCAAGGATGAAAGGGCCCATTGTGGGTGGTGCCATCCCTGGGCTGGTAGTCTTGGTTCTATAAGAAAGCAAGCTGGGCAAGCCAGGGAAAGCAATCCAGTAAGAAACATCCCTACATGGCCTCTGTATCAGCTCCTGCTTCCTGACCTGCTTGAGTTCCAGTCCTGCATCCTTTGGTGATGAACAGCAGTATGGAAGTGTAAGCTGAACAAATCCTTTCTTCTCTAACTTGCTTCTTGGTCACGATGCTTGTTCAGGAATAGAAACCCTGACTAAGACAAAGATGCTCTTACATCTTGAGTCTAAAAAATTAATCATTCAATCATTCACCCTCCAAAAGAAGATGAAAAACTGACCAGAGGTCACCCAAACCCTGCCATGTTAACAAAGCTTCCTAAAAGCTACAGAGCATGTTTCTATCACAAGTACCTACTTAGAGGTGGGAGGCCATTGGCTGTGATGTGCTGCCTGTCCTGTGGATTGTAAGGTTCTGGTCTGTTATGCAGGCAATTGTTACCGTAGGGCCCTGATGGCTGGCTGACTGTCACTTCCCTGTCTGTATCCCTACATCTTTTGGTCTCCACCAGTTGGACTGGTTCACCCACCATCACTGGAGGAGATTCAGGAGGCGGTATGCATATTCCCGGAACCTTTTGGCATCTTCTGCACATCCGATAGCAAATGTCTTTCCAAAGCATGGAACAGCTTCAGTAACATCAAGACAGAGTCAAGGCTTTGATGGATCTGTGCTGTTTGCATGAGCCTTTGACATTTAGATTTGGGGGATGTGCAGAGGCCATGATGGCTTTTGGCTTCCAGTCTTACCATAGTCTAGATGCTTGCCCCCCCACCTCTCCCTCTACCCCGCCCCCACTTCACAATATCACTGTGATATTTCCATACATTATGACATCAAGCTTTGTTCACAATCATCCCTCCATAGTCCTCTCCCTTCTGCTGCTCCCAATTCTCCCTTCTTCAAGCAGACCCCGGGATGAGGTCATTCCTGATATTCTGTGGGCAATACGTGTAGAGTTTTCTCTTGGTCCCACAAGGCTTGATAAGAAATCAGCTGGTGCTGGAGGCTACTTGGGACAGCGAGAGACACAGACTTGGGATGAACTGACTCTGTAAGAGGGACAGAAGATAGACAGGGAGAAATCAGGTGTTTTGTGATACAGTGGGACCACTGTACACCAAGCCACACTCAGTTCCTCTCGATCTCCAGGCTTTTCAGTTCTACGAGCTAAGGAATACACTTTGTTATTCAATCAAGGCAAATGAGTCCTCTGTAACTTATAACACAGAGCATCATCAGTAATGTCTCCCCTCCCCCCTGCCCTAACCACCTGACCTAGGAGTTCGGCTGTTTAGCATTAAGAGGTTCTATAAGAGCTGAACCAATACGACCCAAACTGGTTATCACAAATGTCAATGACAGACACTTGTGTGTGCTGAAATTTTGATGCTAAGTACAACCTTTTCCCAAGAATGTAGAACCGACTTGGTAAGATCAGAGCTGCCCTTGTAGACCTCTATCCACCACTCCCCCAGGCTCTTTTTTCTTTTTCTTTTATCTTTATGGTTACATTGGTCCACACTGCTAGTACAATTTTAATTGAAGGTGCTCTGGGGGCAGTCGACTTTCCAAGGCTTGCCTCAAAAAACTCCAGCTCTAACAAGAACTTCCCCATTTGTTCCGGGGACCCTCAGTGAAGCCCCAGTGGCCGCAGGATCTGATGCTCCCTTCACTCCGGGAAATGCTTACAGCTAAGACATTAAGTAAATCTCACCAGAACCGGCATGTACCCTTGTCAGACGCTGACGCTTATAAGGCTGCACCGAGCAGCCTTTGCTATCCCCACAAAATGGCTGAGAAAAGCGTGGTCCAAAGACTGTGCTGGAGAGCATTTAAACGCAGTTGGGAAAGGTGCACGAGGAATCGAACTTTGTCAACAGCCCTTGAAGTGGGAGAGTACAGTCGTTAACCGGAGCCAATCGTTTCTGTCCAGAGGTCTTAAAAGGTCATGGGGTCATTTCCCGCAGCAGGTATTTCTTTGAAGGCTAAGCTCCACATCTGCTTATCAGGGTGAAAAGTCCAAATCTGCTTGTTTGTCTAAAAAGCAAACCGTCTCACAGGAGGCTAAGCCAAGGCTGGAACACATCAATACTGTGTGAGGCTATTTCGAGGAGAGACTTAAGGACCAGTCAATCTTAACTCTTAGATTTTTTTTTTTTCTTGTTAATCCCGAACTATCTACTCCACTGCTTATCCTAAAGGAATCTGAAGTCAGGTCGACTCTAAATCACTCCCAACTGTAGCAGGTGTCACGCCCACGGGAATCCTCCCGCAGTTGGGGCGATGTGCCTTTCCTATCCGGAAGTAGAGGGTGCTGGGGCGATGTGCCTTTCCTATCCGGAAGTAGAGGGTGCTGGGGCGATGTGCCTTTCCTATCCGGAAGTAGAGGGTGCCCGGCTGAACCTGTGCTTCCCTCTGGAGCACCAGGATGTTCGTATTTACCCACTGAGTTTAAAAGGCCTGGATGAGAGTAGGCTTTGGAGTAAGTCATCCCGTATGCAGAAGGGAAATGCGCTCTGCGTTGACACCTCTGCTCAGAAATTATGATCTGTGCCCTAGGCTATCAAACATCAGTGCAGGGAATTATTCACAAAGGGCTTATGGTTCAAGTGGTAAATCTAGGCATTTGCAAACTGTTGACCCAAGTGAGTCAGTACAGATAGCTTGATCTTCAGTTTGATGAAAATGTAATTTTATGGATGTCAAGTTGGAGTTCAAAAGTGACGCGTCGTGTCACACAGATAAATAGTTTTGCCAAAAGCAATGCCATAATTCATAAGTGCTTGTCAGGGCAGTGGTAACTATCAGGCTGATTAAGCGAAGTGCTTACTAATAAATGCAGTTTTTATCCAACATTATATGTTAGTCTCTTCGGAGTCACAAAGATGGCCCTATGCAAGCAGTGAAATTAGTGCCCCAAGCGAGTGCCCAGCAAGAACACTTCTGTACGTGTTTCTTTTGCCCCTGAGAAGATTCATGTTTAGAAAAAGACCTAGCAATGAAGTGCTAGTGTTTGATACTCTTTCTTTTCTTTTGTAGGTCCCTGCAGACCAACCACACAACAATGCTCAAAGTAAAAGTGTGAATAAATGTAACAGCTTCAGCAACAAAATAAATCAAATGGTTGTTATTTTTGAAACACATTAGTGTTTCAGGCTTCTGCTGACCAGTCAGGAAGCGTCAGGCACAGCGCGCTCCTTTTGCTCCTGGGCAGTCAGTCCCATGATCCTTTTCACCGCCCCCCCCCCTTATTTCTGGGCAGTCAGTCCCATGATCCTTCTCACCTCCCCCTCTTTGCCGGCTTGCCTTCTTTCCCATTCAACCGCCACCGTGGCTCTTTAACACTGAGTTGCCTTCTGACTTTGGAAGCATCTCTTAACTTGTTGGAGGAATCCATTTTTGTTTTTCTTGTAACATGATTACACCATCACCACCCTGGTCACTCTTTTTGTTTGTTTGTTTGTTTTTAAAACAATTCTTTTTAAAGGGAAGAAGAGATTGTTTATTTTGGAGCCATTTTAAGTCTCCATGGCCTAGGATAGGAACACAGATAGGTGACCCCAAACTCCATGTTGCAATGTGGAAGAAATTCCATGCAGTTTAGCCATTTAACCGATCAGTGGAAGTCACTTGCAGAAGGCTGAATGCTGTTGTGACCCATGAGCATGAGGAAGAATTAAGTCAAGACAATTTACAGATATGTTGCCTCAAGTGCTCTTTCTCGAGGAGGGCACATTTGAAATCTACTATTAGTGACAGAAGGGTACAATGCTGATATATACTGTCGTCACCATGCTGTGCACTGAATCCCCAGGAGAACATAAGCTTGCTCTTGGTGGGGCCTTGTGTCCTTGGCCATTGTCTCCCCCACATCCCCAGTCTCAGGACAACCAACCATTTTGCTTTCTGCTTGTACGGCTTTTCCCTCTCGATTTTCTGTCTAATTGGGAGCAAGAATCCTTTGAGTTCCTGCCTTCGGTTTATTTTACTTAACATAATACCTTCAAGCACCATCGACATTGTCACAAATGACAAAATGTCTGTTTTAAGCACTGTCTAGCCATCCCCTGTGTTATGTAACCTGCCTTCTGGACCCATTCTGGATCTTGAGCGGTTTCCCCAAGACAGCTATGTGCAGTGTGTGCAGGGGCCCGAGGGTATTTGTCATATTTATTTATCGTATTTATTTGTCGTATTTATTTAAAATCGTTATGTAAATACTCAGAAGCATAGAAGTAGGCTTGCTGGATTATATGGTAATTCTTTTTTAGATTTTTAAGAAATGTCAACATGGGCTTGGAGTCTCTCCTCTTCTGTGTCTGATTTATTTATTTGCCCCCCCCCCCAGTTTAGCTGAAAGTTTCTCTAATTAGTTTATTCCAACAGCTAGCTCTTATTTTTATGAACCTTTTGATTTTTTAAATGTCATCCAATTCTGTTCTGTATTTTGTCTCCTATTGTGTGCTATCCTTTTTGTCTGTTTAATTGAGATTTTGTTTGAGATCTTTCTTCCTCTTTTACAAAGACAATTGTAAACTTACATGTGTGCATCCAATATTGAAGCACATAAATAGGCAAAATAAATCACCCTCCAGTCAGGAAGAACTGCATATAGCCCAGGTTGGCCTTGATCTAGCTGAGGATAGAATACACTTGAACATCTAACCCCCTGCCTCCATTTCCCGAGTGCTGGGATTATAGACATGAATTACCATGCCCAGCTACAAACCAAATCTTGGATAATCTGAAGTTTGAGAGAAGCAAATCTCATGAAATAACAGCAGGGAGCTCCCCTTTCAACAGCAGTTTGGCCCAGATGGACACTTAATAGGGGAGCATTGGATTTGAACTTCAGATCAAACAGGACTAAGAGAACTGATCTGTCTACCCAGCAGCCATGCAATATCAGATGCATGGCAGACATCATGCAGGACAGACACTATGGTGGGCTGCAAGACAAGCTCCAGCCACACAGAAATCCAGCACCTTTTTGACCTCCGTGCTGCAGGGTTTCCTATTTGAGAAGGAACCACAGAGCATTCACAAGTGTGTGGAACTCCCTCAGCATGCTCACAGATAACCAGTATCCTAAAGGAAAATGAAAACGCCTTCCCTTCCCTCCTCCCATCTTATACATCGTATGAGTTTATATATCTATATAAAACCCAGGAACCAAAAAAGCAGAAACACAAGACTTACCATGATTATTTTGAATTGCATCTAACTTCAAATGGATGTGAGTGTGACCTAGTTTTGGACCCTTTTGTCTTCTTAAAGATTATATATATATATATATATATATATATATTATTACATATTTTCCTCAATTACATTTCCAATGCTATCCCAAAAGTCCCCCATACCCTCCCCCCCCACTTCCCTACCCACTCATTCCCATTTTTTTTTGGCCCTGGCGTTCCCCTGTACTGGGGCATATACAGTTTGCATATCCAATGGGCCTCTCTTTCCAGTGATGGCCGACTAGGCCATCTTTTGATACATATGCAGCTAGAGTCAAGAGCTCCGGGGTACTGGTTAGTTCATAATGTTGTTCCACCTATAGGGTTGCAGATCCCTTTAGCTCCTTGGGTAATTTCTCTAGCTCCTCCATAAGGGGCCGTGTGACCCATCCAATAGCTGACTGTGAGCATCCACTTCTGTGTTTGCTAGGCCCCGGCATAGTCTCACAAGAGACAGCTACATCTGGGTCCTTTCAGCAAAATCTTGCTAGTGTATGCAATGGTGTCAGCGTTTGGAAGCTGATTATGGGGTGGATCCCTGGATATGGCAGTCTCTATTAAAGATATTTTTATCTTATATGTATGAGTGTTTGCTTGCATGTGCATATATACACTGTGTGTGTGTGTGCCCAGTGTCTGTGAAGGCCAGAAGAGGGTGTCCATTCCCTGAAACTAGAGTTATGGATGGTTGTGAGCTGCCATGTGGGTGCCGGGAACTGAACCTCAGTCCTCTGCAAGATCATCAAGTGCTCTTAACTGCTGAGCCATCTCCAGCCTTAACTTTGTATCTTTTTATGGCTGAAGACAAAACAATCTATTGAGTAGGGACACCATGTTTTCTTCATTCATTGGCTGCCCATATTATTCCAAAATGTAGTCACGGTGCGAACTATCAACACACAAAGCTCAATACCTAGCAGAAGCAGAGCTGGATTATATGGAATCTTCCGTTTTCGAGAAACTTCCACAGTGGCTATGTTACTGTCCATACCCACCAGCAGCATGTAAGGGTTCCCTTTGGCCACATCCTTGCCAGCATTTGTTATAGAAGTCTGATTTATTTTGCTTTCCAAATCATTTTTAGATAAATATTTTTTTATTAGTACATTTGGGTTGTTTTGTGATTCCCATGAGTGCTACACAAGACCACTGTATATTAATAATATATATTCAAGCTGGTACCAACTTAATTTGAGTGACTGCAATAATTCCGTACTTACCATCTCTTTCTAAATTTTATTTTATTTTTTAGGTCTCCCGACTCATTAACTTCTTTTTCATACACTTACTTATTAATTTTGTTTGTGTATGTGTGCATGTATGTGCCACGGCATACACGTGGAGTCCAGAGAATATGTGGGGTCTCTTCTCCCCTTCCATGTAGACTCCAGGGATCAAACTCAGGTACACATATTTGGCAGCAAGTACCCACTGAGACATCTCATCAGCCCTAAATTTACATATTTTTCTTTGCACATGTATTTTTGGTGTGCATGCTTCCTTTTGCGTTCGTATGTGTGGGTACACATACATGTGTGTGTGTGCATGCGTGTCATGTATGTGCAGATGATTGAGGTTTATGTGTGTGTTGCTCATGATTGCTTTCTGTCCCACTGGGGCAGGGTCTCCAGGGATTAGAACTTCATGCTTGCAAAGCTCTTTACTGGACCGTGTCTGAAATCCTAGAATTTACATTATTTTGTGATGTACATCCTCTGACAATTCCCACTCGCTTACCTGTTTTTAGTAGTTCTATCTCTTAAGTCTCACACTAAGGATAAAAGCCCCTGTCATGCCTTTTCTATACGGTATTTTCTGTGATGTTCCATAACTAGAGAGCAGAGCCTTTGTCAGGGGCAGACAGACAAGCGATCGACACACAGAGCAGACAGGCCACAGAGCACAGAGAGCCCAAGCAGACAGAGAAGACACCAGCAGTGTATATATAGTTCTAGGCTCTTCTGACCACCACATGTGTGTTTCAGTGACTCTGCTTCTGACTTGAGCCTTTGGTTTCGGCTCTCAGAACTTCTATTAGCAATTCTGTCTTGATGTGGTCACTTCTTGAGTTGACTTTGATTTGATTGAAGCCAAATATTCCTGAGCCAGGTGTTGGATATTTTCCCATGTTTGGATACTTTTTTTAGCTACTGTTTCTTTTTTTTTCCATTTTTATTAGGTATTTAGCTCATTTACATTTCCAATGCTATACCAAAAGTCCCCCATACCCACCCACCCCGAATCCCCTGCCCACCCACTCCCCCTTTTTGGCCCTGGTGTTCCCCTGTACTGGGGCATATAAAGTTTGCAAGTCCAACGGGCCTCTCTTTCCAGTGATGGCCGACTAGGCCATCTTTTGATATATATGCAGCTAGAGTCAAGAGCTCCGGGGTACTGGTTAGTTCATAATGTTGTTCCACCTATAGGGTTGCAGATCCCTTTAGCTCCTTGGCTACTTTCTCTAGCTCCTCCATTGGGAGCCCTGTGATCCATCCATTAGCTGACTGTGAGCATCCACTTCTGTGTTTGCTAGGCCCAGGCAAAGTCTCACAAGAGACAGCTACATCTGGGTCCTTTCAATAAAATCTTGCTAGTGTATGCAATGGTGTCAGCGTTTGGATGCTGATTATGGGGTGGATCCCTGGATATGGCAGTCTCTACATGATCCATCCTTTCATCTCAGCTCCAAACTTTGTCTCTGTAACTCCTTCCATGGGTGTTTTGTTCCCAATTCTAAGGAGGGGCATAGTGTCCACACTTCAGTCTTCATTCTTCTTGAGTTTCATGTGTTTAGCAAATTGTATCTTATATCTTGGGTATCCTAGGTTTGGGGCTAATATCCACTTATCAGTGAGTACATATTGTGTGAGTTCCTTTGTGACTGTGTTACCTCACTCAGGATGATGCCCTCCAGGTCCATCCATTTGGCTAGGAATTTCATAAATTCATTCTTTTTAATAGCTGAGTAGTACTCCATTGTGTAGATGTACCACATTTTCTGTATCCATTCCTCTGTTGAGGGGCATCTGGGCTCTTTCCAGCTTCTGGCTATTATAAATAAGGCTGCTATGAACATGGTGGAGCATGTGTCCTTCTTACCAGTTGGGGCATCTTCTGGATATATGCCCAGGAGAGGTATTGCTGGATCCTCCGGTAGTACTATGTCCAATTTTCTGAGGAACTGCCAGACTGATTTCCAGAGTGGTTGTACAAGCCTGCAATCCCACCAACAATGGAGGAGTGTTTCTCTTTCTCCACATCCACGCCAGCATCTGCTATCACCTGAATTTTTGATCTTAGCCATTCTGACTGGTGTGAGGTGGAATCTCAGGGTTGTTTTGATTTGCATTTCCCTGATGATTAAGGATGTTGAACATTTTTTCAGGTGTTTTTCTGCCATTCGGTATTCCTCAGGTGAGAATTCTTTGTTCAGTTCTGAGCCCCATTTTTTAATGGGGTTATTTGATTTTCTGAAGTCCACCTTCTTGAGTTCTTTATATATGTTGGATATTAGTCCCCTATCTGATTTAGGATAGGTAAAGATCCTTTCCCAATCTGTTGGTGGTCTTTTTGTCTTATTGACGGTGTCTTTTGCCTTGCAGAAACTTTGGAGTTTCATTAGGTCCCATTTGTCAATTCTCGATCTTACAGTACAAGCCATTGCTGTTCTGTTCAGGAATTTTTCCCCTGTGCCCATATCTTCAAGGCTTTTCCCCACTTTCTTCTCTATAAGTTTCAGTGTCTCTGGTTTTATGTGAAGTTCCTTGATCCACTTAGATTTGACCTTAGTACAAGGAGATAAGTATGAATAGATTCGCATTCTTCTACACGATAACAACCAGTTGTGCCAGCACCAATTGTTGAAAATGCTGTCTTTCTTCCACTGGATGGTTTTAGCTAAACAGTCCCATATCACCTAAAGAAATAGAAGCAGTTATTAATAGTCTCCCAGCCAAAAAAGCCCAGGACCAGACGAGTTTAGTGCAGAGTTCTATCAGACCTTCAAAGAAGATCTAATTCCAGTTCTGCACAAACTATTTCACAAGATAGAAGTAGAAGTTACTCTACCCAACTCATTTTATGAAGCCACTATTACTCTGATACCTAAACCACAGAAAGACCCAACAAACATAGAGAACTTCAGACCAATTTCTCTTATGAATATCGATGCAAAAATCCTCAATAAAATTCTCGCTAACCGAATCCAAGAACATATTAAAGCAATCATCCATCCTGACCAAGTAGGTTTTATTCCAGGGATGCAGGGATGGTTTAATATACGAAAATCCATCAATGTAATCCATTATATAAACAAACTCAAAGACAAAAACCACATGATCATCTCGTTAGATGCAGAAAAAGCATTTGACAAGATCCAACACCCATTCATGATAAAAGTTTTGGAAAGATCAGGAATTCAAGGCGCATACCTAAACATGATAAAAGCAATCTACAGCAAACCAGTAGCCAACATCAAAGTAAATGGAGAGAAGCTGGAAGCAATCCCACTAAAATCAGGGACTAGACAAGGCTGCCCACTTTCTCCCTACCTTTTCAACATAGTACTTGAAGTACTAGCCAGAGCAATTCGACAACAAAAGGATATCAAGGGGATACAAATTGGAAAAGAGGAAGTCAAAATATCACTTTTTGCAGATGATATGATAGTATATATAAGTGACCCTAAAAATTCTACCAGAGAACTCCTAAGCCTGATAAACAGCTTCGGTGAAGTAGCTGGATATAAAATAAACTCAAACAAGTCAATGGCCTTTCTCTATACAAAGAATAAACAGGCTGAGAATGAAATTAGGGAAACAACACCCTTCTCAATAGTCACAAATAGTATAAAATATCTTGGCGTAACTCTAACTAAGGAGGTGAAAGATCTGTATGATAAAAACTTCAAATCTCTGAAGAAAGAAATTAAAGAAGATCTCAGAAGATGGAAAGATCTCCCATGCTCATGAATTGGCAGGATCAACATTGTAAAAATGGCTATCTTGCCAAAAGCAATCTACAGATTCAATGCAATCCCCATCAAAATTCCAACTCAATTCTTCAACGAATTAGAAGGAGCAATTTGCAAATTCATCTGGAATAACAAAAAACCTAGGATAGCAAAAACTCTTCTCAAGGATAAAAGAACCTCTGGTGGAATCACCATGCCTGACCTAAAGCTTTACTACAGAGCAATTGTGATAAAAACTGCATGGTACTGGTATAGAGACAGACAAGTAGACCAATGGAATAGAATTGAAGACCCAGAAATGAACCCACACACCTATGGTCACTTGATCTTCGACAAGGGAGCTAGCTACTGTTTCTTTAAATATACTTTCTGAAGCCTCTCTTCCTTTTCCTTGAATTCTCTTCCCTTTCTCTATATTTTCTGCCTTTCCCCTCTCTTCTCTCTTCTCTTCTCTTCTCTTCTCTTCTCTTCTCTTCTCTTCTCTTCTCTTCTCTTCTCTTCTCTTCTCTTCTCTTCTCTTCTCTTCTCTTTTCCCCTCTCCCCTCTCCCCTCTCCCCTCTCCCCTCTCCCCTCTCCCCTCTCCCCCCTCCCCTCCCCTCCCCCCTCCCCTCTCCTCTCCTCTCCTCTCCTCTCCTCTCCTCTCCTCTCATCTCCTTCTCTCCCTCCCTCCCTCCCTCCCTCCCTCCCTTCCTTCTTCCTCTCTCTCTCTCTCTTTCTTTCTTTCTTTCTTTCTTTCTTTCTTTCTTTCTTTCTTTCTTCCTTGTGGTTGAGACTTCCTATGAGGGCCCCATCTACTCTCAAACTTGTGATCCCCCTGCCTCTGCCTTCTCAGAAAAGCTTGGCTCTCTTTGAATCTCTCTTATGTACATTTTATGTCTCTTGATGATGTCCTGTGGTTTCCTCATTATTTTTCGCAAATTATTTTTGTTCTCCAGTGATTGGATAATTTCTATTTCTGTGTTTGCCCCGTTCTGCACCTCGAGTCCTGACAGCGTCTGCTGAGGCTTTTACTGTATCTTCCCTTCCAGTCCATCTCCAGGATTTCAGTTTTTAAAAATTTATTTCCATTTCTTTGTCAGACTCACATTTACTCATATATCGCTTAAGAATTTTCATTTCCTTCTTTGATATCCTTGTATGCGAGTATCTTATTGTGAAGCAACCTCTTGCCTTAGACTTTTGCTGGACTTTGAAACCAAGTCTGCTTTCACTCAACCTGTTAAATCCTGCCTTTAAGAAAACAAAGCGACCCTTATTCTATGCCTCAGACTTCCTATGCAATTGGTGTCCACAATCTAAGCCAAGTGCATAGTTTAATCTTGAACTATATACTCTTCCATACCCCTGACCCATAGTCATCAACAAGTGTATATGGTGGTACAATCATTTGCTGAAATCAGCCAACAGGTTGGAAACAACCTTAAATAAAACAAATATCTCATAGAGTTTGGAAGTAACCTGTGGCTACAGGTTGATAACATCTGTGTGCTAACATCTGAGTGCTAGTCTGGGTCAGTGGGGTCAGGAAATCACCTCTTCCTGTGTAAAACTGGACGATTTTTACAGAGACGCCCCTGTCATGCCTTTTCTATACCGTGTTTTCTGTGATGTTCCATAACTAGAGAGCAGAGCCTTTGTCAGGGGCAGACAGACAAGTGATCGACACACAGAGCAGACAGGTCACAGAGCACAGAGAGCCCAAGCAGACAGAGAAGACACCAAAAAAGCATGGGAAAGTCAAATTTGGGCTCACTCTTGGTCTAAACTACTCCATGGGGACATTTCCTTTTTATGACATTCTGAAGTCCATGTGTCAGAATCAGGCTCATTTCCAACTCGGGCTGAGGGGGAGGTGGTGGTGGGTAGCTCTCCACAGCCCTGAGGGAGGGTGGTGGGTAGCTCGCCACAGTGCTGAGGGAGGGTGGTGGGTAGCTCTCCACAGTGCTGAGGGAGGGTGGTGGGTAGCTCTCCACAGTGCTGAGGGAGGGTGGTGGGTAGCTCTCCACAGTGCTGAGGGAGGGTGGTGGGTAGCTCTCCACAGTGCTGAGGGAGGGTGGTGGGTAGCTCTCCACAGTGCTGAGGGAGGGTGGTGGGTAGCTCTCCACAGTGCTGAGGGAGGGTGGTGGGTAGCTCTCCACAGTGCTGAGGGAGGGTGGTGGGTAGCTCACCACAGCTCTCTTTTCTGTGGCTGCTTGCCTGTTGAATGGTGAATAGTGAAGGCTGGGAGCGCCTATCCGGTGACCTTACTGACACCCCTCCCTCATCACTTTGAGTTTGGGGGACCAGCTCCTCTGGAGAACTGGGTTTAGGGATTCAACTCTCTGGATGCACAATGCCAAGCACAGTGGTTAACTGGCCAAGCAGTAAATGAATAATTGGAGAGATGGTTTGGGAAGGTGAGCCAAGGGGCACCCTGGAAAGGCTGCGCTCTGATATTCAAAGCTGCCCCCTCTGTATTCAACTCAAAGCGTTAACTCCTTCAAAACCGGAACAACAGCCAACTGCTCATTAATTCCACAGCCCCGCCCCGTCTCTTTGTTATTCTCCCCGTCCTCAGAACCTCCTTGTATCAAATGAGTTTGTCCTTGCAGACCACTTTGCATTTTCAATATCACACGGTTAACAATTTCTGCCATCTTAGAAATTTCTTAAGACTTCTTAATAAGGGTTGTGCCTCTTTAATTGGAAGCCTCCCTTTTATCTTTCTTTCTTTCTCCAGCCTTCCTTTTATGCCAAGCATAGTTACATACCACCCTTCTCAGGAGGAAAAGGGCAGGTCATTGATGACGAGGTGACGTTTGAGAGGCAACTATGTTGAAAATCCAAGGTGTCTCATTTTTCATCTATCTGTTTAACAAGAAATAAAAAGAGGTATCGCACATATTTAACTTTAAATAACTTTATATATTTAAAACAATAGTACCAGCATTATCACAGATTTATAAGAGAAGCTAATCCTTGAAAATTTTATTTTTTTGTGGAAAAAAAAGTCATGCCACACACATCTAGGCTTATTAATTTGGCTGTTCCTGCCAATCATGGGGCAGAGTGAAATGTATATATTTTTTTTATGAAAAGAACTTTTTTCCACAAACCACTTTTTCTTTACACATCGTGACAGGTGGCTAGTCTAGCAAGGACCGGTTTTGAAAAATGGATCTAGCATGACTTCCTTTGGGGGTTAATCTGTCACATGCGTTGGAATGATTCAAGTAAATTTCTTAACTTCTAAGTGCTAGAGCTTTTGACGATGTGCAGAAGCTGAGAGGAGGGGAGAGTGGAGAGGAGGAGGAGGGGAAGGGGGAGGGGAGGAGAGGAGGAGAGGAGGAGAGGAGAAAGCGATTCTAATACCATCAGAGCAAGCTCATGGATTTAGGCAATCGGGCTTACTTTTTTTTTTTTTTTTTTTCCCTCAACGCACTGCAAATGCATATATTCCGTACCAACAGCAGGTTTGATACTAATCGAAGCCTTAATTACAAGCCGACACACTCGTGGAATACCAAACCCACAGTGGGGAGATGGCCCCCATGTGCAACGGAAGAAGGGGCTTCCTCATCAGCAGGCAGAGTTAATTCGCCACCCCACCCCCCCGCCCCTATTCCATGCCTGCCACCTGATACTGCTTGCAGGAATGCCTCCACTGCGTCCTCCTAATGCAACTCTTAGTCTGTTCTTGCTCTGTGATCTCTTTTCAAGCATTTCAATTCCATAAAATAGATTTTAAATTACGCGTACAAGGGTGTGCCAGGGTAGGTGCAGGTGCCGGTGGAGGCCAGAAGAGGGCGCCAGACACTGCGGAGATGCGCGTGGGCAGCTGGATGCAGGTGCTCAGAACCAAACCTTACAGGCTTCCAACTGCTGAGCCATTTTAAAAATAGATGCCACAGAGGTGTTACTAGCATAGTTCTCTTTTATTGTTTTTACTAATGGATTCGACCTCAGTTGCTACACTGGGTGAATCAGCTTCCGCCCACCACGTGAGTCTCTGATCAGATGCAGCATCTCGCCACCATTTCTATTTCTCTTTGCTGTGAGGGGTGGACGTACCTGTAGATCTTTCAGTGTCAAGTGTTTTATGTCACCTACAACCAGGATCTTGCTTTCAGGTAAACACACGTGAAATATTGTTACCTCATTTTTTTTGTTCCCTTGTAATCTGTTGAGGGCGAATCCACATTTGTCCCTGTACGTGTAAAGAAATGTATCTTTTCTGCTATTTGAAGAGTTCCCCACTTGGATTATGTGCAACAAAGCACTTGGTAATTTAAGGAGCATGTAGATAGCAGAAGAAAGAGAATGGAAAGAACGCAATTTGTCATGCTCTGTCTGAGTGATTTTTTTTAAAAAGTGTTTTACTCTATCTGTTCTAGAATAATTTCTCCTGACACGCCCTTTTCTTTGTGTGTTTTGGTTAAGGTGTTATTTCTCACGAAAGATAGAATCACCCCGTTACATCTCAGTGTTATGTTTTTATATTATTTATTTCATCTCATCGATTGGAGCTCAGCTTCAAGGCCGCCCAGGCGGAACCTTTGATCCGGTAGGAGACCTACTCCTGGAGTCCGCTGTGCAGCCGCTGTGAAGGTGCTGTGTGTACCTTTCTCTGTAGCTCTTTCCATTCTTTCCTCTTAACGAAATCTGTCAGGAGTCTGCAGCGCCTTACTGATAACCACGCAGCAACAGGATAGTCGCAACAGGATAGAAGCAGCCAGGCCCCTAGCGGGACACCTGAAGTGTACCACGTGACGAATGTGTGCCACGTGACTCAGCTCACCAGTGACACTGCTTTTCTCTTACTCAACAGATGCACAAAGGGAATGAGAAAGCAACGCAGGACAGGTGACATGAAACAAACAGAGCTAACACTTATGGAAAGCGAAGGTACTTGCCTGTAAGTTTAGTTTCCATCCTAAGACAGTACCCACTGTACTTGGTACCACCTTGGAAAGCAAGTTCAAAGAGTAGGTTTTTCTTTTTACGTTATTTGAGGATTTTTGATCATGTAAGCATACATGTAAAACATTTGCTGAGAATATATATATATATATATATATATATGAATTTTCAAATTGATATATATGTATATATATTCTATAGATATTATCTATTATAATATATTCTATTATAATAATTATATATTGATAAATAATGTAGATATTTATTTATCAATATTCTATTGATATATATTCTATTGATATATATCAATTTGAAATATATATGTAATTATAAATCTATGTCTTTTAAAACTTTTATTATTCCCTAAAAATATGTGTTTTAGCATGCTCCTCTGATGTTGGATGTCATTCCCTCTCCCTGGAAAATTTTCTCTCTTCAGTAATATTGTCTCTTAAGATCCAATTGGTTTCACTACAAAAAATTCTTCCACTTTACTCTGTTTTCATTCATACTCCATGGTCTTCACTGTATTGCTTGTCCTTTGCTTTGGAATGTGACCAGAAAATAGAGATTAACTTGACTCTTGAGCACTGGTTCTCAATGTGTGGGTCGCAACCTCTCTAGGGGTCGAGTGACCCTTTCACAGAGGTCACCTAAGACCATTGGACATGTCAGATATTTACATTATAATTCATGACAGTAGCATCATTATGGGTATAAAATAGTGATGAAAATAATTTTATGATTGGGGGTTGTGATGGTTTGTATATTCTTGGACCAGGGAGTGGCACCATTTGGAGGTGTGACCTTGTTGGAATAAGTGTGACCTGGCTGGAGTAGGTGTGTCACTGTGGGTGTGGGCATAAGATCCTCACCCTTAGTTGCCTGGAAGTCAGTCTTCCACTAGCAGCCTTTGGATGAAGATGTAGAACTCTCAGCTCTGCTTGTGCCATGCTTGCCTGGATGCTGCTGAAAGATCCTGACAGAATGTAAAAGGTCACAGAAGTCCTAAAATTGGCAAAATAGATTTCATTGTTAGCAGAACTAGCTTTGTTGATTTAGAAAAATAGAGGTGCACAATGCTCTGGCCACTCCTTGAACCCGTGTGTCTGCCAATGTTTTGACCGTTCCTTGAACCCATGTGTGTGCCCACTGATGAAGCCCATTGCCAGGTGTTTGTGATATTGGTTGCTGGGGAAGAGTCAGAAAATCTCCCCAGCAACCACAGCTGGGCCAATCCGGAGTTGCAACACCTGCAACAGACTCTTTCCTTGTACCCCTCCCATACCCATTTCTTGAGAATAGACATTGTTTAGATCTGGATATCCCCTACCCCCTTCCCCTTTCCCCCCTGAGGGCCTATAAAACTGGGACCCCTTTCCCCTTGAGGTTGACTCCTCTACCCCTGTGTGGGATATGAATCATCCCCAGAGATTTGGATTTCCCCGAATAAAGCCTCATGTGGTGTGCATCAAGCTTGGTCTCTTGTGAGTTCTTGGGGGTCTGCTATTGTCCCGAGGCTTGAGCGAGGGGCTCCTCTTGGGGTCTTTCACTGCTATGCCCCCACCTTAATGATAGTGGACTGAACCTTTGAACCTGTAAGCTAGCCCCAATTAAATGTTGTTTTTATAAGGCTTGTCTTGGTCATGGTGTCTGTTCACAGCAGTAAAACCCTAACTAAGACAGAAGTTGGTACCAGGAGTGGGGTATTGCTGTGATAGGCCTGGCCTGACAATGGTTTTATTTGAAAGAATGTGGACTTTGGGATTTTGGATTTGGAAAGCAGTGGAATGCTTTAAATGGGGCTTAATGGGTCATCCTAGTAGGAATATGGAAGACTTTGTTGCTGGGAGTAATTTGAACTGTATTGACCTGGTCCAAGACATTTCAAAGGAGAAGACTTTCAGAATGTGGCATAAAGACTGTTTTTATGGTATTTTGGTGAAGAATGTGGCTACTTTTTGCCCTTGTCTGAAAAGTCTGCCTAAGGTTAAGGTGAAGAGACTCAGATTAATTGCATTGACAAAGGAAGTTTCAAAAAAGCCCAACAGAGACTTTGTTCTCTGGTTAAGTCTTATGAAGAGAGGTTTGAACAAGTATAGCAAGCTTAGAAAGAAAAAAAAAATATGGTTTGATTATTAAAGGGGTACCAGGAAGTGAAATTGAGCAAAATCCTGTGTTCTAGGAGATACCAGATTAAGGGAGTGGGGCCTTGGGGCAAGGTCCTACCCAGCTAAATTTAGATCCAGGCTTGGTGGTACACACCTTTAATCCCAGGAGACAGGCATGCTGATCTCTGCCTTCAAGGTCAAACTACAGAGCAAGATCCAGGATAGCCAAGCTTAGGCAGTGAAGCATTTGGAAAACATAAATCCAGTGATAATGTAATAGTACAAGGGGGTCATGTTCTAGTTCCTGCAAGCAGCAGAACTCGGCAGCTTTAGCCATGTGGCTTGGGCTCTCGAGTTAAGAATGGAAGGAACTACTGATACAATTGATGCTGGTCAGCTGGAGCTAAGAAATTAGCAATGATTAAGAAGAGACCAGCATCACTGAGGTGAAATCTTCTGGGAGTTGTTTTCGGGGAGCACAAAGAAGCTGTGTTCCAGAGATAGCCAAGGTTGTACCTCATGTTGCAGTTGGACTTGGTAATGTGCAAGAGTCACCCAGGTGGTACTGGTTTTGAAGGCATCAAGGTGTCATGAAGAACTGCTGAGGCTTGGCACTGTGAGAGGTCATGGAAGGCCATTGGAGAAAGTGTAGCCTCAGCAATAATTGTTGGCCCAGGACTGAAGGGGTCATGCAAAGAATTTGAGGCTTGGCACCATGAAGAAAGCTTATGAGAAGCTATTGGTGAAGCGTAGTTAGAGTGGAACACCACAGTATACTGGAGATGTCAGTACCATGGGATGATCACCAAGAATAGCAGCTGTAGTGGAGTGGATCTACCTGAGCTTAGAGTGCTACAGAGGGCAGAGCTGGAGAAGTGATGCCAGCCCTTAGGAGGAGCCCAAAATATCAAGTAGAATCCCAGACACTAAAAAAGAAGCTATAACATTGAAATTGCCTTGGAGACTCAAAGCTGTTAAAGATGCCCGAGCCATGGGATACATGCTGAGGAAAGCTGCTAACAGGGAGTGGAACCAGCCCAGGAGAAAGCAGTTTGTTGCAGTCAACAAAGATGAAAAAGGAGTGGAGATCTGAAGACGACTTTGACATCAACCATGGAGATGCAGAGTTTGGAGTTTGCCCAGCTGGTTTCCTGTCTTTCTTTGGGGATTACAGTTAAGTGATTGGATGAATCTCAGAAGAGATCTTGAACTTTGGACTTTTAGCACTGTTGAGACTGCTATAGACTATGAGGACTTTGAAAGTTGGACTAAATGCATTTTGCATTATGCTATGTTTAAAGTATGGACCCCCATAGACTCATGTTTTTGAACAAGTCTATGGCGACCAGGGAGTGGAATGTGATGGTTTGTATATTCTTGGACCAGGGAGTGGCACTATTTGAAGGTGTGACCTTGTTGGAATAGGTGTGACCTGGCTGGAGTAGGTGTGTCACTGTGGATGTGGGCATAAGATCCTCACCCTAGTTGCCTGGAAGTCTGTCTTCCACTAGCAGCCTTTGGATGAAGACAGAATTCTCAGCTCTGCTTGTGCCATACCTGCCTGGATACTGCCATGCTCCCACCTTGATGATAATGGACTGAACCTTTGAACCTGTAAGCCAGCCCCAATTAAATGTTGTTTTTATAAGACTTGCCTTGGTCATGGTGTCTGTTCACAGCAGTAAAACCCTAACTAAGACAGGGGTCACCACAGCATGAGGAAGTGTATTAAAGGGTTGCAGTGTTTGGAAAGTTTATTTATTTCTGTAGATTATGTAGTTACTTCTCTGGATGGGGTGAGAAAACACTTGAGTAAATCAGCTTAATAAAGAGGTTATTATGAGTCTTACTTGGCGGAGACAGAGTCTGTCCTCGTGGGGAAGACACAGCGGCAGGAGCTTGGGAGGCAGGTCACTTCACATCACGTTTGTGGGCAGGACCGCTGTCCACTTGCTCTCTTCTTTTTATTCATCTCTTCAGTCTGGGACTCCTGGACTACCTACACGTAGGGTCTTCCCATCATAACGAACCTATGCTGGATAATCCTAGAGATTTGTTCCCATGTGGCTCTGAGACCCTGCAAGGTGACAAAATTACCCATCACAGTTTGTTACTGGATATAAAAAAACTCACCTTTACCTGTTGTGAAGTGGTCAGGAGGGTGAAAGAAGGAAGAGGAAAGGAAGTGGGGGGGAGGGGGGAGGGGGAGGGAGAGGAGGAGAGAAGGAAAGAGGAAAGGGAAGGGGGAATGGGTAGAGGGAAGAGGGGCAGGGGAGGAGAGAGACTGAAGAGTGTCTTGTTCAGTTTGGAGAATGAACTGTGAGAGTTATACTTCCGGTTCTGAATGAGCGAGTTCATTAAGTACGCAGTATCAAGGCTAAAGAAACTTCCTTTTATGCTTGGCCCCTTCTCGGTACCCATCAGCCATTTTTCTCTGACTCCAGTCCCTGGAAGCTAAGTTCCCAGTAACTCTGGCTCAGTGACCCTCATCCAGAAATGCACAGCTGTGACCATGTACTTGTTATGATTCGACTAACTGCATTTTGGCTTCTGTCACCTGCTTATGCAGACTGTCAAGGACTATTTTGAGGTTGCCGTGACTACCTAATCCTGGCAGAGCAGAACAGCTCCTGGCTTCTTGTGCAAATACTTAAGGTCTTCCGTGGGTTTTGCCTTTAAAAATCAGTTCCCTAACCCCCTCCCCCCGCCACCCCCCTCCCCCACTTTTCATGACAGTCTCAAGTTTGGCTCAGAGACTTCACCTCCTGCCAGCAGCTGATCAGTAATTAAAACACTTAAAAACAATCTTTTAATTATTATTGGATTGAGTCTGTGGTCTTTTCCCAAGGGTCATGGACTCCATAACACATAGTAGGTACAAACTAAAAGAATAGTCAGATATATGTAGCTAGATAAACATTATAAAATGGGGCATATAAAGTTTCTAGCAGATATTGACTTGGGGAAGCCCTTTAAAGCAGCAGCCGGAGTTCTCAATCCAGAGTCCCTGTCAGGGTGCCACATTCCCTTGGAGTGGCTTCTAGCAGACACAGATGATGTCATTAAATCAGGAACTCGAAATATTCAGTAGAAACCAACTGGGGAAGTTGAGGCAGTTAGTTTACTTTCTAGCTGCTCTTCAAAGCCTGATTTTGTTACTCTTGGGTTGTTTTACTTTTCTCTTCCCTCCCTGAGTTAGCGGGGAACAGCCCATCTACAGATACGGGATCTGGAAGGACACCTTGAGCCAAATATACTTGGGTCTGAAATGAGAAGGGGTATCCTAGTTCCAGAGCCAGCTTTTTAGTGGGTTCAAAAGCAGTTGATGGTTTTTCAATATAATGTACATGAAAGACAGGAGGAAGAAGGGAGGCACGGAGAGAGGGGAGGGAGGGAGAGATTTTGAGAGAGAGAGGAGAGAGAGAGAGAGAGAGAGAGAGAGAGAGAGAGAGAGAGAGAGAGAGAGAGAGGTTGGTGATCAAGTTGAAGTTGGTATGTGTAGGGGTGGTTCTGATGCTAAGGTCCTGTTCCTCAGTTGCTTCTTGATCTGTCAGTAAAGAAGCCATGGGCCAATTGCTGGGTGGAAGGGATAGGCAGGACTTCTAAGGCAGTCACAGACACAAGGAGAGAGACAGAGTTCACCATGCTTCGGAGAGAGAAAAGCCAAGCAGCCATGTGAGATCTCAGGTGGAGTGGCCATGGCGTGAGGCTGCTCCTACAGGTGAGCTCTTGGGGATGTTTAGCAAGGACTACATGTAATTGAGCAACAAAGTTTAGGGCAAGTAGAAAGGTGTGGAGATAAGAATATTGATAAGGGCATGCTTTTCCAGGAGGGAGATAGCACCCAGCAATTGTGCCAGAAGGGCAAATTGAAATTGAACAACTGTGTGTGTGTGTGTGTGTGTGTTTTATCTATGGATTCAAGGGAAGCTGGGTGGGGGGGCTGGATATCATGACCCGTTCCCGGAGCTCTGGAAGGGTAGTGAAAGCTATACTCAACAAGTACGTCTTGGAGAATAAGTGTGATATGAAAGAAAACTGAACGGCTAAAGGAATAATATATTTTGTTGTTGCTTGGAAATTCTTTTTTTTTTCTTTCTTTTGGTTTTTTGAGACAGGGTTTCTCTGTGTAACCCTGGCTGTTTGTCCTGTAACTCACTCTATAGACCAGGTTGGCCTCGAACTCAGAAGTCTGCCTGCCTCTGCCTCCCAAGTGCTAGGATTAAAGGCATGCGCCTCCACTGCCTGGCTACCTGGAAATTCTTACTCATTCTTTTCCAGGCCAGGTTTGCCTAGGACACAGTCTGGGATGAACGCATATTGTTCTAGTCTCCCAGGGGCTCCCAGACAGGGGAAAACAGATCATTTTAGATCAAAACATACAGAGGCTGAGAAATGCCAAGACCTGACGTTGGCAGGGTAAAGCCCAGACAAGCAGATCTGTGTAGCTAGAA